>NW_024747759.1:2500-7500 GCF_018991925.1 Homarus americanus | reverse complement strand
CTATGGTTTCTATTATCTGTTTGGCCAAGTAAATGGTTCATGACCTTCAGCATTAAAATGTTATGGTTCCTGGTATTTAGTTTTCCTAGTATGCGGATTTTTCTCTCTCTCTTCCCCCAGTCTCGCTCTTCTCTTGGCCTGGTGTCTGAGTCCCTGACGGTGTTGTTCCAACCTTCCCTGGAGACATTCCCACAGCTTTCCAGATCTTCACTTTACTCGGGGTGTGGTTCCAGCTAAGCCCAGTGGAAGAACCAACAATCCGGGTGGTGCGCAGGGATTATCAGAGGGTGTTAATTTACCTTAATCACAGCGAAGTTCATATTTGCTGGTGCGGTCGGGGAATGTACGTCTGCCTAACCCTGCACGTGTCATCACCGTGTTTGCTCCCCTCACGGTAATTTGCCTCCCACACTCAAGATGAAGGTAAAGATTTGATGTTACGAGACGTCGTGGTTTTGGACGCTGCATGTTCAAAGGAT
Source organism: Homarus americanus (assembly GCF_018991925.1). Classification (NCBI taxonomy): domain Eukaryota; kingdom Metazoa; phylum Arthropoda; class Malacostraca; order Decapoda; family Nephropidae; genus Homarus; species Homarus americanus. The sequence goes on along the minus strand of NW_024747759.1, from coordinate 7,021 downwards.
CCGTGCTTGCTTAAGATTCTTCTCTTCTGTTGAACACGCTTGAATTTCAGTCTCGTTCCCCTGAGAGTGGAGTTGGCTGAAACTCCTCAGCTCTCACCCCACTAGATGTTGAGTGAGATCGGTAAAAAAAAGTTCTTGGAAACCAAGTAGACTGAATATTGGACGAAGAGAAGCATGACAGCAGTGGTGGGCTGCTTTACCGGGAGGGTCTGGGGATGCAGCTGGATATGTAGTCGTCAGTGATAGACGTAGTCACACCGAGGCATTTGAAAAGGAAATTAACAAGAGTTAACGAGTTATTCACTGAATGAAAATAATTCAAACCATTCTAGACATTTCTCTGCGTGGCGCTGACTGATGGCCTCCACCTGCACCATGTTTTTCCCATGATTCTCCACATTAGTACATTTACACTTATCTCTTCATCACTAATTATATGAAAAAATATCCCATTTCCTGATTATAGAATGTTTCCAGAATTCTCATCTTCCGTTCGTTCAATCTTAGTTCTTCTTCCCTTATTAGTCAATTAGTAAAACTTATTTTTAATCGTCGATTATAGCACAAAATATCGAAAGCCTCCCGTATCCTTCATCTGGTTGCTGCTGATCGTGTTCACCTTCTGATATACAGTATAATACTACAAATCTTTCGAGTAATTTGTATTTAACTTACTATATTCTTGATTTTTTTTAACCCTTTGAGTCCTGAAGGGTTAAATCATCATCCTCAAAGAGTTAAATCATCATCCTCAAAGAGTTAAATCATCGTCCTCAAAGGGTTAAATCATCGTCCTCAAAGAGTTAAATCATCGTCCTCAAAGGGTTAAATCATCATCCTCAAAGAGTTAAATCATCATCCTCAGAGTTAAATCATCGTCCGCAAAGGGTTAAATCATCGTCCGCAAAGGGTTAAATCATCGTCCTCAAAGGGTTAAATCATCGTCCTCAAAGGGTTAAATCATCGTCCTCAAAGGGTTAAATCATCATCCTCAAAGAGTTAAATCATCGTCCGCAAAGGGTTAAATCATCGTCCTCAAAGAGTTAATAAATATAATAAATTTGGTGTCTGTCTAAAGAATTTCACTCTCCTCGGATTACATCAACGTAGAAAAGATCCTTTACATGATGGTAGAAAAATGAGTCTGCATCTTCATCTCGTCTTCATTACCATAGCCAACTAACCACTCTCTTATTTCAATCTGTTAACTTATACGGTCTTACTCTTGATGCTGTTTGGCCTTCCTCTACCATGGCATTAAAATCGGTCATTATAATCAATCATTCATTAAACTTCACAGATTATTTTACCTTTTCTAAATCTTGAAAATCATTTATAAAACCAAATCCTCACTATTATTTGTTGGTGCATGCATCTGGTTTAATGTCATGTTCATAGTTTTAACACAGCTCTAACACTGCCTGCAATTATGTATAATCTTCTTTACATGAATACTGTGCCTACACCTCACTCATGTTTTTCACCACTTGAATAATATGTAAAGTGACGTGATTCTTCATAAAAGTTTAGCGCTTGTTCGTCTAGTTTTACTGAATCCCAGACATTTCCACGTTAAGCTTTTCTTCTTCCTGAAAACATAAGAGTTTATCTCACCGCTATGTGATGTCTTCATAATCCAGATTTCTATTTTGAACTTATATTTGCTGATCCAGAAGCTTTGTTGAGTATTTTTATTGTCTAAGATTATATATATATATATATATATATATATATATATATATATATATATATATATATATATATATATATATATATATATATATATATATATATATATATATATATATATATATATATATATATATATATATATATATATATTTTTTTTTTCAGGCAAACCCTTCTAACTAAATGGTGACACTGCCAGCAAGCAAGGGTGACAATGTAGTTGGATTTTTAAGTGATGCTGATCGTCTATATCGCTTGTCCTTGGGCAAAAATCGAAATCTAGGAAGGTGTGAATCCCAGTGCATATTTCTCATCTAAAGAGTCTAAGGAATTTGAAAGTTAGAAATGAACTCCGGGAGTAAAACAAGAGGTACAACTATATTTCTGTCACCATCTGTTAGCCGGCACTCGTCGGCAGTTATTAACCGTGGCAGTACAGTACCACAAACACTGGAAACAACGGCAGTAATATTAGCAGTACTAATGTCTCACCCTTACAGCCAACACCATAAACCAAAAAAGGCGCTGATAATAAAAGGGACAGGACAGGTGAATGAAAAACAAATACACTAGCGTAAGCAGCATCAGCAACAACAACAACAAAAGAAAAATAAATAAGAAAAAAACAGGAGAGGGGAACCAGCAGCGGCAATATCTCCGTATCTTCTCTGAAGGATCCACAATAGAGATTTATGAGGGTCCCTGGAAGATCAAGTCAAGCAGAGCCGTGGACGGTGATTTAACGCCTCTCTCATGGAACCAGAAACTCCCCAGAATCAATGATCATTACTCTAAATTATACTTTACCAGAGGTGCCCAAGAAGCCAGCATATTAAGGCAACACATAAAAAGTAAAAAATACAAAGAAGAAATGAAGAAAACGAAAAAAAAAATGAAAAGCGGAACAATATTTTATGGAAGAAAATTTCTCTTCTGGAAGAAAGCGATGTATCACCACGCTTTCTTTTACCAATGATTTCTATTTATTGACGACGTCCACACCGGGCAGGCATATACTGTAGAAGTGTCTATTGTTCGATAGATTTTCGCTTTTGGACACCGAAATTTATCACTTTTGGAATCACTGTCGCCTCGAGGATAATTTTCTACTGATATATTAGGGAAGGAAGTTGGGAGATAAACCATTAACAATAGTCACTTAATTTGCATACACAGCTTTACGGTTAATGGTTGCATCTATTATTTGGTCTTGACCATATGTTGATGTGTACAGTACTCAGTAATATTCTGGGAGATATTGAATGTTTGCAAAGCACTGTAAATATGGTGGCTTTACAGAAACAAAAGTACTGTACCTGTCGTATTCAACAGCCTTGTACTGTATCAATAATGATTTTAGCTGATTGTCACCGAAAGGCGTTGAGCATTATAACCCCGGAACACCACCACTAGCCTGGTGTGGAACACTGAACACCATCACCACCACCACTACCCTGACGTGGAACACTGAACACCACTACCATTACCCTGGCGTGTTCTTCCACTATAACGCGACCTTGAATGTTGTGCAGAAATAAAATGGGAAGCGGAAAGCAGCCGCTCCACTTGTGTAAAAAAAAATACTGAATGTACAAGCCTTTGTAAATGTTGCCGGCATTACTGTGGACTCCCAGACATTAAAGCGAGCTTCGGGGAGAGAGGGAGCTCGGGCACAAATGACTGACTCACTAGCACAGTAAAGACTCTTTTTATAGGTGGAGTATGTACTAATTGTTTCCTGAAAGTTACTATTGTTTGTTGAGTTGGAAAAAGAAAAAGAAGCATTTCTTTTTATTTATTTAGGTGTAAACCAGACTTTTTTGTAACGCATATTCAAAGGAAAATTCAGTAAAATTTAATCTGGTCATCAAACAGCGCTTTGATCCTAATACCTGTATATTTTAATCTGTTTAAGCGCTGTTTTCTACGTGTACATTACCTTCTTTCTTGCAGCTGCGACATTTCCAGTAATACTGTTTAGCGTGGTGTGTATCTTCCGTATTTTTATAACTAACCATCTATCTAAAGTGTGTCTATATGTGAGTAACTAACCATCTCTCTCTCTCTCTCTCTCTCTCTCTCTCTCTCTCTAAGGAGGTAAACTGCTCGCACAAGACACATACACTGTAATTTTCGACTGCACTGAAACGCGATAAGGGAAAGCATCACACTGCATATACTCAATGCAAATATTCAACACAGTGATGTTCGGCCTCTGGTATGATTTAAGGGTCAAAAAGTGACAGGTTAAGGTGATAACTTTGAAAAATACATTATTCGACGTGAATCAACACTTCCTAAGAGTATAAACTAGCTATCATTATTTTTATTATTATTATTATTATTATTATTATTATTATTATTATTATTATTATTATTATTATTATTATTATTATGGTAATATTGTTGCTTTTTTATCATTATTATTATCATTATCTTGCCATGAGTCCTAAAGTTAAATTCCTAACCTGCAGTAAACTCGATAAAAAACGTAAAACAGGAAGGAATGCAGCAGAGTGAATTATAAAGATATAATTCGGGTAAAAGTTTCGTTTGTCTCTAAAAGGAAAAATATGGAAGCGTAAATGTGGTGTGAGGAATTTTTGGGATGTGTGTGTGTGTGTGTGTGTGTTATTGTTATGGGCGGGGTAGTGAGGAATGCCGGAGGAGGAGGAGGAGGAAAAACACACTTTAGAATAATGTGACGGGATTATGACCTTGCAAGAACGAGAGAGAGAGAGAGAGAGAGAGAGAGAGAGAGAGAGAGAGAGAGAGAGAGAGAGAGAGAGAGAGAGAGAGAGAGAGAGAGAGAGAGAGAGAGAGAGAGAGAGA
>NW_024747758.1:7500-12273 GCF_018991925.1 Homarus americanus | reverse complement strand
GGGGAGAGGGTGCCTTCACACACATATTCGATGTGAAATATCTTCCGCCCCCCAGCGGAGCGCTTCGGCGCCTCTGCGAAGCAAAACGCGGCATTCAAAAACAACAACCAAAATTGCCGTCGATTTCCTCTCCCTGCCCTGCAATGGCTGGAGCAGAAGGAGAGCGAGAGAGAGAATAGTCTCATTGGGTCAGAGGAATGGCAGTGGAGCGGGCTAATGGCGAGTAGGCTCGCGATCTATCAATTACACCAGCCAGGTCGCTCTCCCTATTGAACATTATTACTCTCTCACGTCGCCACTGCGGTTTCCGCGACAGCAGCAGCATCATCATGATGTTGCATCCACCAATTAGTCCGGAACCGGGTTATTCGGCTGTCTGCGAACAGTCCGTTTTTAACCTTACCCAACATCCACTCTCGAGGTGCGGTACGGTGAATGTCCTATCGTCCGACCTTGTATGCTGGATTGCACTATTTCACTATATTAAGGGGAGAGGGTGCCTTCACACACATATTCGGTGTGAAATATCTTCCGCCCCCCAGCGGAGCGCTTCGGCGCCTCTGCGAAGCAAAGCGCGGCATTCAAAAACAACAACCAAAATTGCCGTCGCTTCCCTGCCCTGCAATGGCTGATAGAAGGGAGAGAGAGAGAGAGAGAGATTTTAGTCTCATTGGATCAGAGAGGAATGGCAGGAGCGGGCTATGGCGAGTAGGCTCGCGCCTCATCAATTACACTTGCCAGGTCTCTTCCGTTTGACATTATTTACCCGTCTTCTCTCTCTCTGCTGGCGCACACGTCGCCACCTCTACTTCAGTTTTCCATGTCACAGCATATGCTGCGGCCTTCAGTCCGGAACGGGCCCTCGCTTTTGCTGTCTGCCCAACTTAGCGGACTTGCGTTGGCTGATCACCCCGTCTTCGCGTCTGTGCCGGCCTTCAATGCAGCGCCCAACCGTCTCTTGACCGAGATTCATTGCACTATTCCACGCGCAAACGGCTACCCTTAATGTGCATAGACAACGCTCATGGTTCAACACGACCAGGGCGCAGTCTGGGAGCCGAGTATACTAAAAAGAGAGTTTAGCAGCCAAAACTCGTCAAAGCACACGTTGGGTTACCCCATCACCTAACAACGATGATGGCGGTTCCCACCCGTGAAATACACAACCTAACCAATATTGGGCGACGATGGCGCTCATGAGCCCACGTCCCCACAAACAGTAAGAGAAAGAGAGAGAGGAGGAGATGGGCCAATGTGCGGTCCCTCGCCCAATGTCTTATGCCTCGCTGGGGCAAAGAGAAGAGGAGCGGATAAGGGAGGAGATTGGCCAACGTGCGGTCCCTCGCCCAATGTCGGCTGCCTCGCTGGAGCTGGGTAAAGAGGAGAGGAGCGGATAAGGGAGGAGATTGGCACACACGGTGGCGCTGCCGGCGCCGAGGATAGCAAGAGAAGGTGCAGTTTGATCTGATCATCTGGTTTGCTATTTCTCTAAGGCCAACGTGCGGTCCCTCGCCCAATGTCGGCTGCCTCGCTGGGGCAAAGAGAAGAGGAGAGGATAAGGGAGGAGATTGGCACACACGGTGGTGCTGCCGGCGCCGAGGATAGCGAGAGAAGGTGCAGTTTGATCTGATCATCTGGTTTGCTATTTCTCTAAGGCCAACGTGCGGTCCCTCGCCCAATGTCTTCTGCCTCGCTGGGGCAAAGAGAAGAGGAGCGGATAAGGGAGGAGATTCGCCAACGTGCGGTCCCTCGCCCAATGTCGGCTGCCTCGCTGGAGCTGGGGCAAAGAGGAGCGGATACGGGAGGAGATTGGCACACACGGTGGCGCTGCCGGCGCCGAGGATAGCAAGAGAAGGTGCAGTTAGATCTGATCATCTGGTTTGCTATTTCTCTAAGGCCAACGTGCGGTCCCTCGCCCAATGTTTTCTGCCTCTCAATCCCTCTCACTATTTTGGCTGCTGTGATAGGCGCCGCCAACAGCAGCAGCTACCTGGTTGATCCTGCCAGTAGTCATATGCTTGTCTCAAAGATTAAGCCATGCATGTGTAAGTACAAGCCGATTTAAGGCGAAACCGCGAATGGCTCATTAAATCAGCTATGTTTCATTGGATCTGTAAACCCACTTACTTGGATAACTGTGGCAATTCTAGAGCCAATACATGCAATTGGTCTCTGACCGCAAGGGAAGAGCGCTTTTATTAGTTCAAAACTGGTCGGGCCCCGGTCCGTAACCCACCTGTGGTGAATCTGAATAACTTCGGGCTGAGCGCACGGTCTCCGCACCGGCGCCGCTTCTTTCAAGTGTCTGCCTTATCAGCTTTCGATTGCAGGTTATGCGCCTACAATGGCTATAACGGGTAACGGGGAATCAGGGTTCGATTCCGGAGAGGGAGCCTGAGAAACGGCTACCACATCTAAGGAAGGCAGCAGGCACGCAAATTACCCACTCCCGGCACGGGGAGGTAGTGACGAAAAATAACGATGTGAGTCTCATCCGAGGCCCGCAATCGGAATGAGTACACTTTAAATCCTTTAACGAGTATCCATTGGAGGGCAAGTCTGGTGCCAGCAGCCGCGGTAATTCCAGCTCCAATAGCGTATATTAAAGTTGTTGCGGTTAAAAAGCTCGTAGTTGGATCTTCCGGACTGACGGTGCACCGCCGGTGTTTACTGTCACGCTCGAACAGCCGCCCGCCGCTCGCAGGATGCTCTTTGTCGAGTGTCGAGTGGCGGAGAGTTTACTGAAAAAATTAGAGTGCTCAGAGCAGGCTATTTGAATGGCCCGAATGGTGATGCATGGAATAATGGAATAGGACCTCGGTTCTATTTTGTTGGTTTTCGGAACCAGAGGTAATGACTAATCGGAACAGGCGGGGCATTCGTATTGCGCTAGAGGTGAAATTCTTGGACCGTCGCAAGACGAACTACTGCAAGCATTTGCCAAGGATGTTTTCATTAATCAAGAACGAAAGTTAGAGGTTCGAAGGCGATCAGATACCGCCCTAGTTCTAACCATAAACGATGCCAACTAGCGATCCGCCGGCGTTATTCCCATGACCCGGCGGGCAGCTTCCGGAAACCAAAGTCTTTGGGTTCCGGGGAAATATGGTTGCAAAGCTGAAACTTAAAGGAATTGACGGAAGGGCACCACCAGGAGTGGAGCCTGCGGCTTAATTTGACTCAACACGGGAAACCTCACCAGGCCCAGACACGGAAGGATTGACAGATTGAGAGCTCTTTCTCGATTCGGTGGGTGGTGGTGCATGGCCGTTCTTAGTTGGTGGAGCGATTTGTCTGGTTAATTCCGATAACGAACGAGACTCTGGCCTACTAAGTAGTCGACGGATCTCCAGAAAATGGTGTCCAGTTCGCAACTTCTTCTTAGAGGATAAGCGGCAATTCTAGCCGCACGAGATTGAGCAATAACAGGTCTGTGATGCCCTTAGATGTTCTGGGCGCGCTACACTGAAGGGATCAACGAGTTTTCCTCCGAGAGGAGCGGGTAACCCGTTCAAAGCCTTTCTTGATAGGGATTGGGGCTTGCAATTGTTTCCCATGAACGAGGAATTCCCAGTAAGTGCAAGTCATCAGCTTGCGCTGACTACGCCCCTGCCCTTTGTACACACCGCCCGTCGCTACTACCGATTGAATGATTTAGTGAGGCCTTCGGACTGGCGCTCTTGGATTGTCGGCCCCGTTGCCCGCGAGGGTTTTCTGGGGTCGTCGCCTCGAGCTGACGGAAAGATGTCCAAACTTGATCATTTAGAGGAAGTAAAAGTCGTAACAAGGTTTCCGTAGGTGAACCTGCGGAAGGATCATTAACAGAGAGAAAGAGAACGGGGCGCTCTTAAAACTACTACTACTCTCCTGATTTGGGCGGTCTCGGGCTCTGCTCTGGCAACTCCAGCAGCGAAAGAGGACAATCCCGGCCCCCGCACTAAAAATAGGTACCACCACGCTGTAGGTGGACCACACTCGGGCGAGAGCGCGAAGACCGGAGGAGGAGGACGGACGGGGCTTTGGACGGCTGCCCGTCCGTTCCTTACTACCGGCGAATAAGCCTCTTGACCCAAAAAGAGTGAAATTCAAGTGTCAAAAAACAACAACAAGCCGTCCGGCCAAACCCAAACCACAAACTTGGGCTATGTCTGTCAAACCCTTTCATTGAGACTCGACCTGTGATGGTTAGTCGCAAAAAGACCAAATGGCAAATACACAACTCTTAACGGGGGATCACTCGGCTCGTGGTCGATGAAGACCGCAGCAAACTGCGTGTCGGTATGTGAATCGCAAGAATACCAGATACATCGACAAGTTGAACGCATATTGCGGCGGCGCAGCCATATGAGCTTGTCGCCGCCATACCTTCACGAGGGTCGGAAATATACATCCATCGGTTGCTGCGAGTCTGGTGCCTGCTGACTGTCTCCCGACACGAGGGTAACCTGAACCGAGCTCTGCCTTGGGGGTTTAATCGCCCGCCCTTGCGCGAGGCGTGCCCCTTAAAACAAGCAGTTTATCACTAGCAAGTCCGCTGACTTGGCGCACCCAATATTCAACTGACAACAAAGTTTACAGTTGTCGCCGCGAAATAACTGGAGGCGGCGCTCTTTTGCCTGCGGTCCACAGAGACACGAATGGCCGTCGGCTGCTCATGGCTGATGCTGCACATGTTCTAAGAGGCACACGTCCTCCTCCTTCTCTCTCGGAGAAGAAGCACTCCATCCCACGAAGAGGAAAAGAAACCGGGTCGGATATCTTTTAAGTAAGCCC
>NW_024747757.1:0-50504 GCF_018991925.1 Homarus americanus | reverse complement strand
GGAAGCCACGCACATTGCTTACCTGGGAGGCCAGAGGTGCACCTGGGAGAGTTAAAGGTGTATCAGGGAGGACAGAGGAGTACCTAGGAGGCCAGAGGTGTACCTGGGAGTGTCGGAGGTGTACCTGGGAGTGTCAGGAGGTGTACCTGGATTGTCAGAGAAACTGGGAGTGTCAGAGGTGCACCTGGGAGGTCAGATGCACCTGGGAGTGTCAGAGATGTACCTGGGAGGTCAGAGGTGTATCTGGGAGTGTCGCACATGCACACAGGGAGTGTCAGAGTTGTACCAGGGAATGTCAGTGAGCACCTGGAGGTCGGAGGTGTACCTGGGAGTCAGAGGTGTACCAGGAATTTCAGTGAGTACCTGGGAGGCTCAAGAGGTACCCTGGGAGTGTCAGAGATGCACCTGGAGAGTCAGGAGGTGTATCTGGGAGTGTCGGACGTGCACCTAGGAGCTGTCAGAGGTGTACCAGGAATTTCAGTGAGCACCTGAAGTGGGAGGTGTATCAGGGAGTGACAGAGGAGTACCTAGGGAGGTCAGGAGGTGTACCTTGGGAGTGTCAGGGGTGTACCAGGGAGTGTCAGTGAGTACCTGGGAGTCTCAAAGGTGTACCTGGGAGTATTGGAGGTGTACCTGGGAATATCGGAGGTACCTGGGAATATCGGAGGTGTACCTGGGAGGTCAGGAGGTACCTGGGAGTGTCGGAGGTGTACCTGGGAGTGTCACAGGAGTACCTGGGATTGTCAGATGTGTACCTGGCAGTGTCAGGGGTGTACCCGGCGAGTGTCAGAGAGATGTACCTGGAAGTGCAGAGGTGTATCTGGGAGTACCGGACGCACCTGGGAGGTCACAGGAATGGCAGGAGTCCCCTGGAGTGTCGGAGGTGTACCTGGGAATGTGAGAAGTGTACCTGGGAGTGTCGGAGGTGTACCTGGGAGTGTCGGACGTAAACCTGGAGTGTCAGAGGTGTACCTGGGAGGGCAGGAGGTGTATCTGGGAGTGCCGGAGGTGTACCTGGGAGTGTGAGGAGGGTACCTGGGAGAGTCGGAGGTGTACCTGGGAGTGTCGGAGGTATCTGGCAGTGTCACCGGTGTACCTGGGAGTGTCAGAGGTACCAGGGAATGTCAGTGGAGTACCTGGGAGGTCAAATGTGTACCTGGGAGTGTCGCAGGTGTACCTAGGAGGTCAGAGGTGTACCTGGGAGTGTCGGAGGTGTACCTGGGAGGGAGAAGTGTACTGGGAGTGTATGAAGTGCACCTGGGAGTGTCAGAGGTGTACCTGGGAGTGTAAGAAGTGTACCAGGGATTTTCCTGAGGTGTACTTGGGAGTGTCAGAGGTACCTGGGAGGTTAAGAAGTGTACCCAGGAGTGTGTCTGAGGTGTACCTGGCAGTGTCTGAGGTGTACCATGGCAGTGTCTGAGGTGTACCTGGCAGTGTCAGGTGTACCTGGGAGGCTCGGCGGTGTACCTGGGAGTGTTAGAGGTGTATCAGGAGTGACAGAGGAGTGCCCAGAGGTGAGAAGTGGACCTGGGAGTGACTGGGGTGTACCTGTGAGTGACAGAGGTGTACCTGTGAGTGTCAGGGGGTACCAGGAAGTGTCAGTGAGTACCAGGGAGTGTCAGAGGTGTACCTGGGAGTGTCAGAGGTACCTGGAGTGTCAGAGGTGTACCTGGGAGTGTCTGAGGTGTACCTGGGAGTGTCTGAGGTGTACCTGGCAGTGTCCGAGTTGTACCCAGTGTCGGGAGGTGTACCTGGCAGTGTAAGAGGTGTATCAGGGAGTGACAGAGGAGTACCTAGGCGTGTCAGAGGTGTACCTGGGAGTGTCAGAGGTGTACCTGGAAGTGTCAGAGGTGTACCTGGGAGTGTCGGATGTGTACCTGGGAGTGTCACAGGAGTACCTGGGATTGTCAGAGGTGTACCTGGCAGTGTCAGAGGTGTACCTGGGAGTGTCAGAGATGTACCTGGGAGTGTCAGAGGTGTATGTGGGAGTGTCGGACGTGTACCTGGGAGTGTCAGTGAGTACTTGGAGTGTCAGAGGTACCTGGGAGTGTCAGAGGTGTACTGGAGGTCAGAGGTGTACCCAGAGTGTCAGAGGTGTACCTGGGAGGTCAGGAGGTGTACCAGGAGTGTGAGGCGTGTACCTGGGAGTGTTGGAGGTGTACCTGGGAGTGTCGGAGGTGTACCTGGCAATGTCAGCGGTTTACCTGGGAGTGTCAGAGGTACCAGGGAATGTCAGTGGAGTACCTGGGAGTGTCAAGGTGCACATGGGAGTGTCAGAGGTGTACCTGGGAGTGACGGCGGTGTACCTGGGAGTGTCGGAGGTGTACCTGGGAAGGTTTGAAGTGCACCATGTGTCGGCGGTGTACCTTGGAGTGTCGGAGGTGCAATCTGGGAGTGTCAGAGGTGCACTTGGAGTGTTAGAGGTGCACCTGGAGTGTCAGCGGTGTACCTGGAGTGTCAGAGATGTACCTGGGAGTGTCATGGTGTATCTGGGAGTGTTGGACGTGCCTGGGAGTGTCAGAGTGTACTTGGGAGTGTTAGAGGTGTACCTGGGAGGCGGGGCGAACCTGGGAGGTGTGTGAGGTGACCTGGGAGAGTCAGATGTGTTCAGAGTGCCAGAAGTGCACTTGGGAGTGTCAGAGGTGCACCTGGGAGTGTCTGAGGTGTACCTAGCAATTGGAGGTGTACCTGGCAGTGACTGGAGGTGTACCTGGCAGTGTCTCGAGGTGTAACTGGCAGTGTCACGCTGTACCTGGAGCAAGTCACGGTGCACCTGGGAGCAGAGGTGTGCATCAGGAGTGACAAAGGAGTACCTAGGAGTGTTAGGAGGGTGTACCTGGGAGTGCTGAAGAGGTGTACCTGGGAGTGTTAGAGGTGTACCTGAGTCAGAGGAGGTACCCAAGTCAGGAGGTGTACATGGCAGTGTCAGAGAGATGTACCTGGGAGTGCGTCAGAGGTGTACCTGGGAATATCGGTGGTGTACCCAATATCGGAGGTGTACCTGGGAGTGTCAGGAGGTACCTGGAGTGTCGGAGGTGTACCTGGGAGGTCAACAGGAGTACCTGGGATTGTCAAAGGTGCACCTGGCAGTGTCAGACGTACCTGGGAGGTCAGAGATGTACCTGGGAGTGTCAGAGGGTGTATCTGGGAATGTCGAAGGTGTACCTGGGAGTGTGAGAAGTGCACTGGGAGTGTCGAGGTACCTGGGAGTGTCGGAGGTGTACCTGGCAATGTCACGGTGTACCTGGAGTGTCAGAGGTGTACCAGGAATGTCAGTGGAGTACCTGGGAGTGTCAAAGGTGTACCTGGGAGGCCAGAGACTGGGAGGTCAGAGTGCACCTTGAATCGGAGGTGTACCTGGGAATATCGGAGATGTACCTAGGAGTGTCAGAAGTGTACCTTGGAGTGTCGGAGGAGCACCAGGAGTGTCAGAGGAATACCTAGGGGAGGCCAGAGGTACCTGGAGGTCAGAGGTGCACCTAGGAGCATCAGAGGTTTAACTGGGAGTGCCGGAGCTGGGAGTGCCGGAGGCGGACCTGGGAGGTCAGAGGTGTACCTCGAGTATCAGAGGTGTACCTGGGAGTGTCACAGGTAAACTGGGAGTATCGGGAGGTGTACACTGGGAGTATCGGAGGTGTACCTGGGAATATCGGAGGTGTACCAGATAGTGTCAGTCGAGTACCTGGGAGTCTCAAAGGTGTACCTGGGAGATCAGAGGTACCTGGGAATATCGGAGGTGTACCTGGGAATATCGGAGGTACCTGGGAGTGCCAGAGGTGTACCTGGGAGTGTCGGAGGTGCACATGGGAGTGTCACAGGAGCACGGGATTGTCAGAGGTGTACCTGGCAGTGTCAGAGGTGTACCTGGGAGCAAGCCAGAGATGTACCTTGGAGTCAGGTGGTGTATCTGGGAGTGTTGGACGGTACCTGGAGTGTCAGAGGTGTACCTTAGAGTGTCAGAGGTGTAACTGGAGGTCAGAGGTACCTGGGAGGTCGGAGGCACCAGGGAGTGCTGATGTACCTGGGAGGTCAGAGGTGTACCAGGGAATGTCAATGGAGTACTTAGAGTGTCAGGGGTACCTGGGAGTGTCAGAGGTGTACCTTGGAGTGTCAGAGGTGTACCTGGGAGTGTCAGAGGTGTACCTGGGAGTGTCGGAGGTGTACAAGGGAGTGTGAGAAGTGTACCTGGGAGTGTCGGAGGTGTACCTGGTCTTGTCGGAGGTGTACCTGGCAGTGTCAGCGATGTAGCTGGGAGTGTCAGAGGTGTACCAGGGAATGTCAGTGGAGTACCTGGGAGTGTCAAAAGTGTACCTGGGAGTGTCAGAGGTGTACCTGCGTCAGAGGTGTACCTGGGAGTGTCAAAGGTGTACCTAGGAGTGTCAGCGGTGTACCTGGGAGCAACAGAGGTGCACCTGGGAGGCCGAGGTAACCTGGAGTGTCAGCGGTACCTGGGAGTGTCGGAGGTTTACCTGGAGTGTGATAAGTGTACCTGGGAGTGTCGGGGTGTACCTGGAGTATCGGAGGTGTACCTGGGAGGTCAGAGGTGTAATTTGGGAGTTCAGAAGTGTACCTGGAGTGTCAGCGGAGTACCGGGAGTGTCTGAGGTGTACCTGGAGGCAGAGGTTCCTAGGAGGGTCAGAGGTGCACTTGGGAGTGTCAGAGGTGCACCTTGGAGGTCTGAAGTGTACCTGGGAGTGTCTAGGTGTACCTGGCAGTGTCTGAGGTGTACCTGGCAGTGTTGGAGGTGTATCTGGCAGTGTCAGCGGTAACCTGGAAGTGTCAGCGGTGCACCTGGAGTGTTAAAGGTGCATCAGGAGTGACAGAGGAGTACCTAGGGAGTGTCAGAGGTGTACCTGGGAGTCTCGAGGTGTACCTGGAGGCCAGAGGTACCTGGATTGTCAGGGAACCTGGGAGTGTCAGAGGTGTACCTGGGAGGCTGAGGTGTACCTGGAGGTCAGAGATGTACCTGTAGTGTCAGAGGTGTACCTGGGAGTGTCAGAGGTGTACCAGGGAATGTCAGGAGTACCTGGGAGTGTCATAGGTGTACCTGGGAGTGTCAGAGATGTACCTGGGAGTGTCAGAGGTGTATCTGAGTGTCTGAACGTGTACCTAGGAGTTCAGAGGTAACAATGGAATTTCAGTGGAGTACCTGGAGTGTCAGAGGTGTATCAGGGATTGACAGAGGAGTACCTAGAGTGTCAGAGGTGCAATCTTGGAGGTCAGGTGTACCAGGAGTGTCAGTGGAGTACCTGGGAGTTCCAAAGGTGTACCTGGAGTATCGGAGGTGAACCTGGGAATATCGGAGGTGTACCTGGGAGATCTCGGAGGTGACCTGGGAGTGTCAGAGGTGTACCTGGGAGTGTCAGAGAGAATCTGAATGTCACAGGAGTACCTGGGATTGTCAGATGTACCCGGCAGTGTCAGAGGTGTACCTGGGAGTGTCAGATATGTACCTGGAAGGTCAGAGGTGTATCCGATTGCTTTGACGCACCTGGGAGTGTCAGAGGTGTACCAGGAATGGCAGGAGTACTTGGGAGTGTCGGAGGTGTACCTGGGAGTGAGTGGAGTGTGAGAAGGGTACCTGGAGTGTCGGAGGTGTACCTGGAGTGTCGGACGTGTAAACCTGGAGTGTCAGAGGTGTACCTGGGAGTGTCAGAGGTGTATCTGGCAGTGTCACCGGTGTACCTGGGGAGTGTCAGAGGTGTACCAGGAATGTCAGTGGAACGGAGTGTCAAATCAGTACCTGGGTGTCGCAGGTGTACCTGGAGTGTCAGGGGTGTGCCTGTGTGGAGGTGTACCAGGGAGTGTGGGGTGTGCCTGGGAGTGTCGGAGGTGTACCTGGAGTGTCTGGAGGTACCTGGGAGTGTCAGAGGTGTTCTGGGAAGTCTAGGGTGCAGGGGTGTCAGAGGTGCGCAGCAGGTGTGAAGTGTCCCTGGGGTGTCAGAGGTGTGTACCTGGAAGTGTCAGAGGTGTGCCTGGGAGTGTCAGAGTGCTCATGGGGTGTCAGGGGTGTCAAGGGCAGGTGTCAGGAGGTGTGCCTTAGAGTGTCTGTGCCTGGTGTGGGGTGTACCGGGAGGACGGAGGTGTACCTGAGTGTGAGAAGGTACCTGGGAGTGTCGAGGTGTTCGTTGAGGCCGAGGTGTACCTGGCAGTGTCGGGCGGTGTACCTGGGAGTGTCAGAGGTACCAGGGAATGTCAGTGGAGTACCCGCGAGTGTCAGCAAAATTCTGGAGGTCAGACGTAAATCTGGGAGTGTTAGAGGTGTACCTGGGAGGTCGGAGGTGCACCTGGGAGTGTGAGAAGGTACCTGGGAGTGTCTGGTGTACCTGGGAGAGTCAGAGGTGTACCTGAGAGTATCGGAGGTGTAACTGGAGTGTCAGAGGTATACCTGGGAGTTTCGAGGTGTACCTGGAGTGGTAAGAAGTGGGTACCTTGAGTGTCGGAAAAATCTGGGAGTGTCGGTACCCGCGGAGTGTCAGAGGTGTAATTTGAGGAGCGTCAGTGAAAACACCTGGAGGCCAGCGGTGTACCTGGGAGTGTCTGAGGTGTACCTGGCATTGTCTGAGGTGTGCCTGGCAGTGTCTGAGGTGTACCTGGCAGTGTCAGCGGTGTACCTGGCGTCAGCGGTACCTGGAAGTGTTAGAGGTGTATCAAGGAGTGACAGAGGAGTACCTAGAAGTGTCAGAGGTGTACCTAGGAGGTGAGAAGTGTACCTGGGAGTGTCTCGGTGTACCTGGAATGTCAGGAGGTGTACCTGGGAGTGTTGAGGTGTACCTGGAGTGTCTGAGGTGTACCTGGGAGTGTCAGAGGAAACAAAGAGTGTGAGAAGCTGCAACCTGGGAGTGTCTGGGGTACCTGGGAGAGTATGATGTGTACCTAGGAGTGTCAAAGGTACCAGGGAGTGTCAGTGGAGCACCTGGGAGTGTCAACGTGTACCTGGGAGTGTCAGAGGTGTACCTGAGTGTCAGAGGTGTACCTGGGAGTGTCAGAGGTGTGTACCTGGGAGTGTCGGAGGTGTACCTGCGAGTCTGAGAAGTACCTGAGGAGTGTCTGGGTGTACCTGGGAGCGTCAGGGGTGTACCTGGAGTGTCTGAGGTGTACCTGGGAGTGTCAGGTGTACCTGAGTGTCAGCGGTGTACCCGAGTGTCAGAGGTGTACCTGGGAGTGCCAAAGATGTACCTGTGGAGTGTCGGAGGTGTACCTGGCGGAGAAGTGTACCTGGAGTGTCAGAGGTGTACCTGGGAGTGTCGGAGGTACCGGCAGTGTCAGCGGTATACCTGGGGATGTCATGGTAACAGGAGTCAGTGGAACAATCTGAGTGTTAGAGGTGTACCTGGGAGTCGGAGGTGTACATGGAGTGTCAGAGGTACCTGGCAGTGTCAGCGGGCAAAATTGGGAGTGTCAGAGGTGTGCTCTGGGAGTGTCTGAGGTAAACCTGAAGTGTCTGAGGTGTTCCGGGAGTGTCTGAGGTGTACCTGAGTGTAAGAGAAGTACCATGGAGTGTCACAGGAGTACCTGGGAGTGTGAGAGGTTTACCTGGGAGTGTGAGAGAGGTACCTAGAGTGTCTATATTCCTTGGGAATGTCAGAGGTGTACTTTGGAGGCCAGGAGGTGTACCTGAGTGTCGGAGGTACCTGGGGAGGTAAGAAGTGGTACCTGGGAGTGTCGGAGGTGTAATTGGAGTGTCGGGGGTACCTGGGAGTGCTGCTGGTACCTGGGAGGTACCTGGGGAGTGTCTGTGGTAATGGGAGGCCGAGGTGGCTGGAGTGAAAGGAGGCACTTGGGAGCAAGTCAGAGGTACCTGGGAGCAAGCTGGATGTGTACCTGGGAGGTCAGGAGGTACCTGGGAGTGTCAGAGTACTTACAGTGTCAGTGGTGTACCTGGGAGTGTCTGCGGTGTACATGCGGAGTGTCAGAGATGTACCAGGAGTGTCGGAGGTGTACATGGAGGCGTCGGAGGCACATGGAGCAAGCCAGGAAAATTAGGAGTGTCAGTGGAGTACTGGGGAGTGTCAGGAGGTACCTGGAGCATCGGAGGTGTACCTGGGAGTATCGGAGCCGTACCTGGGAGTATGGAAGTGTACCTGGAGCAAGCTTGGGAGGTACCAGGAATGCCAGGAGAACCTGGGAATGTCAGAGGTGTACCTGGGAGTGTCGGAGGTGTACATGGGAGGTCAGGTGTGGTACCAGGGAGTGTCAGTGGAGCACTGGGAGGCTGGGGAGGTGTACCTGGGAGTATCGAGGTGTACCTGAGAACTGAGGTGTACCTGGGGAGTGTCAGAGGTACCTGAGCATCAGGAGGTGTACCTGGGAGGTCAGAGGTGTACCTGGGAATATCGGAGGTGTACCTGGGAATACTGAGGTGTACCAGGGCGTGTCAGGAGGTGTACCTGGAGTCTCAAAGGTGAACCAAAGAGTGTCAGGAGGAGTACCTGGAGGCCAGAGGTGTACCTGGAGCATTGGATGTACTCTGGGAGTATGGGAAGTGTACTTGGAGTGCTGTCAGAGTGCAATTTCGGAGAATCAGAGGTACCTGGGAGCACAGGTGTACCAGGAGGTCAGGTGTAACTGGGGAGTGTCAGAGGTGTAACTGAGAATGTCAGGAGGTGAACCAGGAGGCTGGGGTGGAGTACCTGGGAGCCCTGGGGCACCCTTGGGAGTGCTGGGACGTGTACCTAGGGGATCGGAGGTCTACCTGGGAGTGCCGGAGTTGGTACCTGGAGTGTCGGAGGTGGCCTGGAGGTGATGCGCCTGGGGGAGGTCGGAGGTGTGCACCTCGGAGTGTCGGAGGTACCTGGAGGTCAGGAGGTGTACTTTAGAGAACAGAGGCAGCCCTGGGAGGTCAGCGGTGGGAGTGTCTGATAAACACCTGGGAGTGCCAGAGGTGTGCCTGGGAGTGTCGTGCAGGTGCACCTGGAGTGTCGGAGGCACCAGTGTCATGGTGGCACCTGGGAGGCCAGAGGTGCACCAGGGTAATGTCAGTGAACACCTGGGAGTGTCAAGGTGTACCTGGGAGGTCAGAGGCGTACCTAGAGTGTCAGATGTATACTTGGGAGTGGCTGGGGTGACACCTGGGAGTGCATGGTGTACCCAAGGAGGCCGGGGAGGCACTGGGAGTGTCAGAGGTGTACCCAGAGTGTCGAGGCACCTGGAGGCCGAGGTACCTGGGAGTGTTTGAGTACCCTGAGTTTGAGAAGGTGCCAGGAGTGTGGTGGGTGCCGGAGGTCAGAGATGTACATGGGAGGTCAGGAGGTGTGCCTAAGTGTCAGAGGCACTAGAGGGTGTGAGATGTGCCTGGGGTGTCAGGTTGTGCCTGGGTGTCGGAGGTGCTTGGGAGTGTAAAGTGTACCTTTGAGGTCGGAGGAGGTGTACCAGGGAGATGTCAGGGGATGTACTTGGGAGTTTCAAGGTGTCCTGGGAGTGTGGGTATACTGTGGGGTGTCTGGGTTTTACTGGGATGTTGGGAGCTGTGTGGGAGTGTCAGGGGGTGCACTGGTGTCAGAGGTGCTTGGGTATTTGAGGGACCTGGGAGTGTCTGGGGTGTACATGGGAGTGTCGGAGGAGTGCCTGGAGTGTCTGGGAGTACCTGGATTGTCGAGGTGTTGGCAGCATATAGGGTGTGTACTGGGGTGTCAGGAGATGCACATGGAGTGTGAGAGGGTGTTCTGGGAGTGTCACAGGTGTACATTTGAGTGTCTGAAGTGGTGCCTTGGGAGGCCAGAGGTGTGCACCTGAGAGTGTCGGAGGTACCTGGGAGTGTGAGAAGTGTACCTGGGAGGTCGGAGTGTACCTGGGAGTGTCGGAGGTGTATTGCAGTCATGGTGTACATGGAGTGTCAGAGGTACCAGGAAATGTCAGTGGAGTACCTGGGATTGTCATAGGTGTAGCTGGGAGTGACAGAGGTGCCTAAGAGGTCAGAGGTACCTGGGAGTGTCAGAGGTATACCTGGGAGTAATCTGAGTGTACCTGGAGTAGAAAGTGTACCTGGGAGTGTCGGAGGTGTACCTGGAGTGTCGGAGGTACCAGGGAATGTCAGTGGTGTACTTCGAGGTCAGCGTGGTGTACCTGGAGTGTCTTAGGTGCACCTTGGAGTGTCAGAGGTGTGCCTGGGAGTTTCAGAGCACTTGGGCGAGGCACCTTGGAGTGACTGAGGTGTACCTGGGAGTGTCTGGAGGTGTACCTGGCAGTGTCTGAGGTGCCTGGCAGTGTCTGAGGAGTACCTGGGAGTGTCGGAGGTACCTGGCAGTGTCTGAGGCATGTGGCAGTGTCTGAGGTGAACCTGGCAGTGTCAGCGGTGTACCCAAGGGAGTGTCAGAGATGTACCTGGGAGTGTCAGAGGTGTATTCAGCAAGGGACGTGTACCTGGGAGTGTGAGAGGTACCAGGTAATGTCAGTGGAGAACCTGGGAATGTCAGAGGTGTACCTGGGACTGTCGGAGGTGTACCTGGGAGTGTCAGGGGTGTTCCAGATGTACGTCAGAGTACCTGGGAGTGTCAGAGGTGTACTCTGGGAGTGTCAGAGGTGTACCTGGGAGTGTCAGAGTTGTACCTAGGGAGGCCGAGAATACCTGGGAGTGTCGGAGGTGTACCTGGGAGTTTCTGGAGGTGTACCTGGGAATGTCAGAGGTGTAATTGGAGTGCCTGAGGTACCTGGGAGTGGTCAGGAGGTGTGCCTGGGAGTGAAAGAGGTGGTACTTGGAGGCTGAGGTGTACCTGAGAGTGTCGGAGGTGTACCTGGGAGGTCAGAGGTACCTGGGAGGCCAGAGGAATACCTGGAGTGTCGGAGGTACCTGGGAGTATCGGAGATGTCTGGGAGTGTCAGGAGGTGTATCTGGGAGTGAACGTTTACCTGGGGAGTGTCAGGAGGTGTACCAGGGAATGTCATGGGAGAACCTGGGAATGCCAGAGGTGTGCACCTGGGAGGCCGGAGGTGTACCTAAATGTAATATGGGAGCACGGAGGTGTACCAGAGTATAGGAGTGTGCATCGAGGTCAGAGGTGTACCTGGGAATATCGAGGTGTACCTGGGAATATCGAAGGTGTACCAGGGCGGTCAGAGGTGTACCTGGGAGTGTCGGGAGGTGTACCTGGGAGTGTGGAGAAGTGTACCTGGGAGTGTCTGGGTGTACCCAAGAGTGTCAGAGGTGTACCTGGGAGGTCAGGTATCCCAGGAGTGTCAGTGGAGTACCTGGGAGGTCAGGAGATGTACCTGGGAGGTCAGAGGTACCTGGGAGTGTCAGAGGTCTACCTGGGAGTATCAGAGATGTATCTGGGAGTTCAGAGGTGTACCTGGGAGGTCGGAGGTGCAACTAAGTGTAAAAAATGTACCTGGGAGTGTCGGAGGTGTACCTGGGAGTGTCAGAGGTATACTTGGGAGTGTCAAAGGTGTACCTGGGAGTGTCAGCGGTGTACCCGGGAGTGTCTGAGGTGTACCTGGGAGTGTCAGAGATGTGCCTGGGAGAGTCAGATGTGCACTTGGGGGTGTCAGAGGTGCACCTTGGAGTGACTGAGATGTACCTGGGAGTGTGTGAGGTGTACCTGGCAGTGTCTGAGGTGTACCTGGCAGTGTTTGAGGTGTACCTGGCAGTGTCAGCGGTGTACCTGGGAGTGTCAGCGGTGTACCTGGGAGTGTTAGACGTGTATCAGGGAGTGACAGAGGAGTACCTAGGAGTGTCAGAGGTGTACCTGGGAGTGTGAGAAGTGTACCTGGGAGTGTCTGGGGTGTACCTGGCAGTGTCAGAGGTATACCTGTGAGTGTCAGGGGTGTACCAGGGAATGTCAGTGGAGTACCTGGGAGTGTGAGAAGTGTACCTGGGAGTGTCAGAGGTGTGCCTGGGAGTGTCGGAGGTGTATCTGGGAGTGTAAGAAGTGTACCTGGAAGTGTCGGAGGTGTACCTGGGAGTGTCGGAGGTGTGCCTGGGAGTGTCAGAGGTGCACTTGAGAGTGTCAGAGGTGCAACTTGGAGTGACTGAGGTGTACCTGGGAGTGTCTGAGGTGTACCTGGCAGTGTCTGAGGTGTACCTGGCAGTGTCAGGGGGAGGCACCAGGAGTGTCAGAGGCACCTGAGTGTCTGAGGTGTACCTGGGAGTGTTCGGAGGTGTACCTGGAAGTGTCTGGAGTGTGTACCTGGCAGTGTCTGGAGGTGTACCTGGGCATTGTCGGGGCGGTGCACCTGGTACTGTCAGGGGTGTATCTGGGAGAGTTGGGACGTACCTGGAGCAGTGTCAGAGGTAAAACAGGAGTGTCAGTGGAGTACCTGGGAGAGTCAGTGGTCTACCTGGGAGTGTCGGAGGTGTACATGGAGTGTCAGAGGTGTACCTGGCAGTGTCAGCGGTGTACCTGGGAGTGTCAGAGGTGTGTCTGGGAGTGTCTGAGGTGTATCTGGGAATGTCTGAGGTGTACCTGGGAGTGAATGAAGTGTACCTGGGAGTGTCAGAGAAGTACCAGGGAGTGTCACAGGAGTACCTGGGAGTGTGGGAGGTGTACCTGGGAGTGTCAGAGGTGTACCTAGGAATGTCTGAGGTGTACCTGGGAGTGTCAGAGGTGTACCTGGTAGTGTCTGAGGTGTACCTGAGAATGTCTGAGGTGTACCTGGGAGTGTCAGGGGAGAACCAGGGATTGAAAGAGGTAAACCTGGGAGTGTCAGAGGTGTTCCAGGGAGTGTGTGAGGTGTACCTGGGAGTGTCAGATATGTACCAGGGAGTGTCAGTGGAATACCTAGGAGTGTCAGAGGTGTACCTGGGAGTGTCAGAGGTGTACCTAGGAGTATCGGAGGTTTACCTGGGAGTGTCGGAGTTGTACATGGGAGTGTCGAAGGTGTACCTGGGAGTGTGAGAAGTGTACCTAGGAGTGTCGGAGGTGTACTTGGGAGTGTGGGAGGTGTACCTGGGAGTGTCAGAGGTGTACTTGGGAGAGTCAGAGGTGTACCTGGGAGTGTCAGCGGTGTACCTGGGTGCCTGAGGTGCACCTGGGGAGTGTCAGAGGTGCCTGGGAGTGTCAGAGGTGTACTTGGGAGTGTTAGGAGGTGTACCTTGGAGTGTAGGTGGTACCTGGGAGTGTCTGAGGTGTACCTGGAAGTGTCAAAGGTGCACCTTGGAGTGACTGAGGTGTACCTGGGAGTGTCTGAGGTGTACCTGGCAGTGTCTGAGGTGTACCTGGGAGTGTCGGAGGTGTACCTGGAAGTGTCAGAGGTATGCCTGGGAGTGTCAGAGGTGCACTTGGGAGTGTCAAAGGTGCAACTTGGAGTGACTGAGGTGTACCTGGGAGGCAGAGGTGGTATATGGGAGTGACAGAGGAGCACATAGGAGTGTCAGAGGTGTACCTGGGAGGTTGAACGTACCTGGGAGTGTCAGAGGTGTACCAGGGAATGTCAGTGAGAACCTGGGAATGTGGAGGTGTACCTGGGAGGTCGGAGTGCACCTGGGAGTGTCAGGTGTACCAGGGAGCAGTGAGTGCCTGGGAGTGTCACAGGTTTACCTGGGAGTATCGGAGGTACCTGGGAGTATCGGAGGTGTACCTGGGAGTGTCAGAGGTACCTGGGAATATCGGAGGTGTTCCTGGGAATATCGAAGGTGTACCAGGGCGTGTCAGAGGTGCCTGGGAGTCTCAAAGGTGAACCAAAGAGTGTCAGAGGAGTACCTGGGAGTTTTAGGAGGTATATTGGGAGTATCGGGAGGTGTACCTGGGAGTATGGGAAGTGTACCTGAGTGTCAGAGGTGTACCCGGAGAATCAGAGGTGTACCTGGGAGTGTCAGAGGTGTACCAGGAGGCCGGGTGCACTGGGAGTGTCAGAGGTAACTGGGAATGTCAGAGGTGAAACAGGAGTGTCAGTGGAGTACCTGGGAGTTTCAAAGGTGTACCTGGGAGGTTAGAGGTGCACCTAGGGGTACGAGGTAAACCTGGGGATTGTCGGAGTGGTGTACCTGGGAGTGTCTGAGGTGTACCTGGGAGTGTAGAAGTGTACCTGGGAGTGTCGGAAGGTACCTCGGAGTGTCGGAGGTGTACCTGAGAGTGCCAGAGGTGTACTTGGGAGTGTCAGAGGTGTACCTGGGAGTGCCATGGTGTACCTGGGAGTGTCTGAGGTGTACCTGGGAGTGTCAGAGGTGTGCCTGGGAGTGTGCAGGTGTTCCTGGGAGTGTCGGAGGTACCTGCCAGTGTCAGCGGTGTACCTGGGAGGTCGAGGCAAGGTGTCAGTGGAATACCTGGGAGGTCAAGGTGTACCTGGGAGTTCAGAGGTGTACCTAGGAGGCCAGGAGGTGTACCTGGTAGTGTCAGAGGTGCACCTAGGAGTATCGGATGTTTACCTGGGAGGTTCGGAGGTGTACCTGGGAGTGTGAGAAGGTACCTGGGAGTGTCGGAGTGCACCTTGGAGTGTAGGTGGTGTACCTGGGAGTGTCTGAGGTGTACCTGGAAGTGTCAGAGGTGGCCTGGGAGTGTCAGAGGTGCACTTGAGCAGTCAAAGGTGCACCTTGGAGACAGAGGTACCTGGGAGTGTCGAGGTGTACCTGGCAGTGTTCGAGGTGTACCTGGGAGTGTCGGAGGTACCTGAAGTGTCAGAGGTGCACTTGGGAGTGTCAAAGGTGCACCTGGGAGTGACTGAGGTACCTGGGAGGTTAGAGGTGTATCAGGGAGGACAGAGGAGTAGGAGTGAGTGTCAGAGGTACCTGGGAGTGTTGAACGTGTACCTGGAGGTCAGAGGTACCAGGAATGTCAGTGGAGAACCTGGGAATGTCAGAGGTACCTGGGAGTGTCGGAGGTGTACCTGGGAGTGTCGGAGGTGTACTGCCAGTGTCAGCGGTGTACCTGGGAGTGTCAGAGGTGTACCAGGTAATGCTGTGAATACCTGGGAGTGTCAAAGGTGTACCTGGGAGTGTCAGAGGTGTACCTAGGAGTGTCAGAGGTGGCACCCAGTGTCAGAGGTGCACCTAGGAGCACGGATGTTTACCTGAGTGTCTGGAGGTACCTGGGAGTGTGGAGAAGTGTACCTGGGAGTGTCGGAGGTGTACCTGGAGTGTAGGTGGCACCTGGAGCGTCTGAGGTGTACCTGGAAGTGTCGAGGTGTGCCTGGGAGTGTCAGAGGTGCACTGGGAGTGTCAAAGGCACCTGGAGTGACTGAGGTGTACCTGGGAGTGTCTGAGGTGTACCTGGCAGTGTCTGAGGTGTGACTTGGGAGGTCGGAGGTGTACCTGGAAGTGTCAGAGGTGTGCCTGGGTGTCAGAGGTGCACTTGGGAGGTCAAAGGCACCTTGGAGTGACTGAGGTACCTGGGAGTGTTAGAGGTGTATCAGGGAGTGACAGAGGAGACATAGAGTGTCAGAGGTGTACCTGGGAGTGTTGAACGTACCTGGGAGTGTCAGAGGTACCAGGAATGTCAGTGAGAACCTGGGAATGTCAGAGGTGTACCTGGGAGTGTCGGAGGTGTCACCTGGGAGTGTCAGGGGTGTACCAGGGAGTGCTGGGGTGGAGTGCCTGGGAGTGTCAGGAGGTGTGCCTGGGAGTATCGAGGTGTACCTGGGAGTATCGGGAGGTGTTCCTGGGAGTGTCAGGAGGTGTACCTGGGAGAATCAGGAGGTGTACCTGGGAGTGTCACAGGTGTACCAGGGAGTGTCAGGGGTGTAACTGGGAGTGTCAGAGGTGTAACTGGAGAATGTCAGAGGTGAACCAGGAGTGTCAGTGGAGTACCTGGGAGTCTCAAAGGTGCCTGGGAGGTCAGACGTACCTAGTATCGGAGGTTTACCTGGGAGGTCGGAGGTGTACCTGGGAGTGTCGGAGGTACACCTGGGAGTGTACAAGGTACTGGGAGGTCGGAGGTGTACCTCGGAGTGTCGGAGGTGTACCTGGGAGGCCGAGGTACTTGGGAGTGTCAGGAGGTGTACCTGGGAGTGTCAGAGGTGTACCTGGGAGTGTCTGAGGTACCTGGGAGGTCAGGAGGTGTGCCTGGGAGTGTCGCAGTACCTGGAGTGTCGGAGGTGTACTCCCAGTGTCAGCGGTGTACCTGGGAGTGTCAGAGGTGTACCAGGTAATGCTGGGTGAATACCTGGGAGTGTCAAAGGTGTACCTGGAGTGTCAGAGGTGTACCTAGGAGTGTCAGATGTATACCTGGGAGTGTCAGTGGAGTACCTGGGAGGTCAAAGGTGTACCCATGAGCAGCCGAGGTGTACCTGGGAGTGCTGAGGTACCTGGGAGTGTCGGAGGTACCTGGGAGGTCAGAGGTGTACCTGGGAGTGTCGGAGGTACTGGGAGTTTGAGAAGGTACCAGGAGTGTGAGTGGAGCACCTGGGAGTGTCAGAGATGTACCTGGGAGGTCAGAGGTGTACCTGGAGCGCCAGAGGTGTACCTGGGAGGTCAGAGATGTACCTGGGAGTGTCAGAGGTGTACCTGGGAGTGTCGGAGGTGTACCAGGGAGTGTAAAAGGTACCTGGGAGTGTCGGAGGTGTACCTGGGAGATGTCAGGAGATAGTTTGGGAGTGCTGCGGTGTACCTGGGAGTGTCACGTATACCTGGGAGTGTCTGGAGATGTACCTGGGAGTGTCAGAGCTGTGCCTGGGAGTGTGGGAGGTGCACTTGGGGCTGTGAGGTGCACCTTGGAGTGACTGAGGTGTACCTGGGAGTGTCTGAGGTGTACCTGGGAGTGTCGGAGGAGTACCTGGAGTATCACAGGAATACCTGGGATTGTCAGAGGTGTAACTGGCACTATCAGAGGTGTACCTTGGAGTGTCAGAGGTGTACCTGGGAGTGTCAGAGGTGTACCTGAGAGTGTCGGAGGTGTACCTGGGAGTGTGAGAAGTGTACCTGGGAGTGTCGGAGGTGTACCTGGGAGTGTCGGAGGTGTACCTGGCAGTGTCAGCGGTGTACATGGGAGTGTCAGAGGTGTACCAGGAAATGTCAGTGGAGTACCTGGGAGTGTCAAAGGTGTAGCTGGGAGTGACAAAGGGTGTACCTAGGAGTGTCAGAGGTGTACCTGGGAGTGTCAGAGGTATACCTGGGAGTGTCGGAGGTGTACCTGGGAGTGTAAAAAGTGTACCTGGGAGTGTCGGAGGTGTACCTGGGAGTGTCGGAGGTGTACCTGGGAATGTCAGAGGTGTACATTGGAGTGTAGGAGGTGTACCTCGGAGTGTCAGCGGTGTACCTGAGTGTCTTAGGTGCACCTTGGAGTGTCAGAGGTGTGCCTGGGAGTTTCAGAGGTGCACTTGGGAGTGTCAGAGGTGCACTTTGGAGTGACTGAGGTGTACCTGGGAGTGTCTGAGGTGTACCTGGCAGTGTCTGAGGTGTACCTGGCAGTGTCTGAGGAGTACCTGGGAGTGTCGGAGGTGTACCTGGCAGTGTCTGGAGTGTACGTGGCAGTGTCTGAGGTGAACCTGGCAGTGTCAGCGGTGTACCTGCGAGTGTCAGAGATGTACCTGGGAGTGTCAGAGGTGTATCTGGGAGTGTTGGACGTGTACCTGGGAGTGTGAGAGGTGGCAGGGAATGTCAGTGGAGAACCTGGGAATGTCAGAGGTGTACCTGGGAGTGTCGGAGGTGTACCTGGGAGTGTCAGGGGTGTTCCAGGGATTGTTGTCGAGTACCTGGGAGTGTCAGAGGTGTACCTGGGAGTGTCAGAGGTGTACCTGGGAGTGTCAAAGTTGTACCTAGGAGTGTCAGAGAATACCTGGAGTGTCGGAGGTACCTGGGAGCTGAGGTACCTGGGAATGTGAGAGGTGTAATTGGAGTGTCAGAGGTACCTGGGAGTGTCGGAGGTACCTGGGAGTGTAAGAAGGGGTACTGGGAGTGTCGGAGGTGTACCTGGAGTATGGAGGTGTACTGGGAGTGTCAAAGGTGTACCTGGGAGTGTCAGCGGTGTACCTTATAGTGCCTGAGGTGTACCTGGGAGTGTCAGAGGTGTGCCTGGGAGTGAAAGAGGTACTTGGGAGGTCAGAGGTACCTGGGAATATCGGAGGTGCACCTGGAATATCGGAGGTGTACCAGGGCGTGTCAGAGGTGTACCTGGGAGTCCAAGGGTAGAACCAAAGAGTGTCAGAGGAGCACTGGAGTGCTGGGAGGTGTACCTGGGAGTATCGGAGGTGTACCTGGGAGTAGGGGAAGTGTACCTGGAGTGTCAGAGGTGTACCTCGGAGAATCAGAGGTGTACCTGGGAGTGTCAGAGGAGGTACCAGGAGTGTCAAGGTGTAACTGGGACTGTCAGAGGTGTAACTGGGAATGTCAGAGGTGAACCAGGAGTGTCAGTGGAGTACCTGGGAGTCTCAAAGGTGTACCTGGGAGTGTCAGATGTGTACCTAGGGGTATCGGAGATTTACCTGGGAGTGTCGGAGTTGTACCTGGGAGTGTCGGAGGTGGGAGTGTGAGAAGGTACCTGGGAGTGTCGGAGGTGTACTCGGAGTGTCGGAGGTACCTGGGAGGTCAGAGGTGTACCTGGGAGTGTCATGGTGTACCTGGGAGTGTCTGAGGTGTACCTGGGAGTGTCAGAGGTGTGCCTGGGAGTGTCGCAGGTGTACCTGGGAGTGTCGGAGGTACCTGCAGTGTCAGCGGTGTACCTGGGAGTGACAGAGGTGTACCAGGTAATGTCAGGAATACCTGGGAGTGTCAAAGGTGTACCTGGGAGTGTCAGAGGTGTACCTAGGGAGTGTCAGAGGTGTACTGGGAGTGTCAGAGGTACCTGGGAGTGTCGGAGGTGTACCTGGGAGTGTGAGAAGGTGCCTGGGAGTGTCTGGGTGTACTGTGAGTGTCAGAGGTGTACCTGGGAGTGCAGTGGTATACCAGGAGGTCAGTGAGTACCTGGGAGTGCAGAGGTAACTGGGAATGTCAGAGGTGAACCAGGAGGTTGGGGTGGAGTACCTGGGAGTCTCTCAAAGGTGTACCTGGGAGACGAAGTGTACCTGGGAATATCGGAGGTGTACCTGTGAGTGTCAGAGGTGCACCTGGGAGTGTCGGAGGTATACCTGGAGTATCACAAGAGTACCTGGGATTGTCAGAAGTGTACATGGCAGTGTCAGAGGTGTACCTGGGAGTGTGAGAGAGGTATCTGGGAGTGTCGGACGTACCTGGGAGTGTGGGAGGTGACCAGGGAATGTCAGTGGAGTACTTGGGAGGTCAGAGGTGTACCTGGGAGTGTCAGAGGTGTACCTTGGAGTGTCAGAGGTGTACCTGGGAGGTCAGAGGTTTACCTGGGAGTGTCGGAGGTGTACCTGGGAGTTTCGGAGGTGTACCTGGGAATGTCAGAGGTGTACTTGGAGTGTCAGAGGTGTACCTGGGAGTGTCGGAGGTGAACCTGGGAGTGTAAGAAGTGTACCTGGGAGTGTCGGAGGTACCTGGGAGTGTGGGAGGTGTACCTGGCAGTGTCAAGGTGTACCTGAGTGTCAGGGTGTACCTGGGAGTGTCTGAGGTGTACTTGGGAGGTCAGAGGTGTGGCTGGAGTGAAAGAGGTACTTGGGAGTGTCAGAGGTGTACCTGGGAGTATCGGAGGTACCTGGGAGTATGGGAAGTGTACCTGGGAGTGTCAGAGGTGTACCTCGGGAGAATCAGAGGTGTACCTGGGAGTGTCACAGGTACCAGGGAGTGTCAGGTGTAACTGGGAGTGTCAGAGGTAACTGGGAATGTCAGAGATGAACCAGGAGTGTCAGTGGAGTACCTAGAGTCTCAAAGGTGTACCTGGGAGTGTCAGACGTACCTAAGGGGTACGGAGGTTTACCTGGGAGTGCGGAGTTGTACCTGGGAGTGTCGGAGGTGTAACTGGGAGTGTGACAAGTGTACCTGGGAGTGTCGGAGGTGTACCTCGGGAGGTCGGAGGTGTACCTGGGAGGTCAGAGGTACTTGGGAGTGTCAGAGGTGTACCTGGGAGGCCAGAGGTGTACCTGGGAGTGTCTGAGGTACCTGGGAGTGTCAGAGGTGTGCCTGGGAGTGTCGCAGGTGTGCCTGGGAGTGTCGGAGGTGTACCTGCCAGTGTCAGCGGTGGACCTGGGAGTGTCAGAGGTGTACCAGGTAATGTCATTGGGAATACTGGGAGTGCAAGGTGTACCTGGGAGTGTCAGAGGTGTACCTAGGAGTGTCAGATGTATACGTGGGAGTGTCAGTGGAGTACCTGGGAGTGTCAAAGGTGTACCTAGGAGTGTCAGAGGTGTACCTGGGAGGTCAGAGGTGTACCTGGGAGGTCGGATGTACCTGGGAGGTCAGAGGTGTACCTGGGAGTGTCGGAGGTGTACCTTGGAGTTTGAGAAGTGTACCAGGGAGTGAGGAGGCCTGGGAGGTCAGAGATGTACCTGGGAGGTCAGAGGTGTACCTGGGAGTCAGAGGTGTACCTGGGAGGTCAGATGTACCTGGGAGTGTCAGAGGTGTACCTGGAGTGTCGGAGGTGTACCAGGAGTGTAAAAAGTGACCTGGGAGTGTCGGAGGTGTACCTGGGAGATGTCAGAGATACTTGGGAGTGTCAGTGTACCTGGGAGGTCAGGCGGTATACCTGGGGAGTGTCTGAGATGTACTGGGAATTGTCAGGCTGTGCCTGGGAGTGTCAGAGGGTGCACTTGGGGGGTGTCAGAGGTGCGCAGGTGACTGGTGTACCTGGGAGTGTCTGAGGGTGTACCTGGGAGTGTGGGAGGAGTACCTGGGTATCACAGGAATGCCTGGGATTGTCAGAGAGGTGTGGCAAGCACTATCAGAGGTGTACCTTGGAGTGTCCGAGGTGTACCTGGGTGTCAGAGGTGTACCTGAGTGTCGGAGAATTGTACTTGGGAGTGTGAAGTGTACCTGGGAGTGTCGGAGGTGTACCTGCAGGAGTGTCGGAGGTGTGCCTGGCAGTGTCAGCGGTGTACATGGGAGTGTCAGAGGTGTACCAGGAAATGTCGGTGGGTACCTGGGGAGTGTCAAGGTGTGGCTGGGGAGTGACAAGGTGTGCTAAGTGTCAGAGGTGGTACCTGGGAGTGGCTCAGAGAATTATGCAGGGGTGTCGGAGGTGTGCCTGGGGTGTAAAGAAGTGTACCTGGGGTGTCGGAGGTGTGCCTGGGAGTGTCGGAGGTGTACACTAGGAATGTCAGAGGTGTACATTGGAGTGTTAGAGGTGTACCTCAGTGTCAGCGGTGTACCTTGGAGTGTCTTAGGTGCGCAGCAGGTGTCAGAGGTGTGCCTGGGAGTTTCAGGGTGCACTTGGGGTGTCAGGGGTGCACTTTGGGTGACTGAGGTGTGCCTGGGAGTGTCTGAGGTGTACCTGGCGGTGTCTGAGGTGTACCTGGCGGTGTCTGAGAGTGCCTGGGAGTGTCGGAGGTGTGCCTGGCGGTGTCTGAGGTGGTGTGCGTGGCAGTGTCTGAGGTGAACCTGGCAGTCGGCGGTGTACCTGCAGTGTCAGAGATAACACTGGGGTGTCAGAGGTGTATCTGGGAGTGTTGGACGTGTGCCTGGGAGTGTGAGAGGGTGGCAGGGAATGTCAGTGGAGAACCTGCTGGGAATGTCAGGGTTGGGGTGTCGGAGGTGGTGTACCTGGGGTAATGAGGTGTTCAGGAATGTTAGTCAGTACCTGGGAGTCTCAGAGGACTGCCTGGGGTGTCGGGGTGTGCCTGGGAGTGTCAAAGTTGTACCTGGGAGTGTCAGAGGAATGCCTGGGGTGTCGGAGGTGTGCACACACTGGGAGTTTCAAATTCTACTGAGAGCTGAAGGTGTAATTGGGAGTGTCGGAGGGTGTGCCTGGGGTGTGGGGAGGTGTACGCAGAGGTGTAAAGAAGTGTGCACACAAATTCCTCAGAAGTGTACACAAAGAATTTCTCGGAGGTCTAACAAAGGGAGTGTCAAGGTGTACCTGGGAGTGTCAGCGGTGTACCTTATAGTGCCTGAGGTGTACTGGGAATTGTCAGAGAGGTGTGCCTGGGAGTGAAGAGGTGTGGGAGTGTCAGGTGTGCCTGGGGTATCGGGAGGTGTGCCTGGGAATATCGGAGGTGTGCCAGGGCGTGTCAGGAGTGTGCACAAGTCTCAAGGTAGACAAAAGTATAGAGAAGTACCTGGGAGTGTCAAGGGTGTGCCTGGGAGTATCGGAGGTGTACCTGGGGAGTATGGGAAGTGTACCTGGGAGTGTCAGAGGTGTGCACTCGGAGAATCAGAGGTGTGCCTGGGGAGTGTCAGGGAATTGTACCAGGGGGTGTCAAGGGTGTAACTGGGACTGTCAGAGGTGTGGCTTTAAGGGAGATGTCAGAAGGTGCTGAGCCAAGAAGTATAAACAGAATACCTGGGAGTCTCAAAGGTGTACCTGGGAGTGTCAGGAGTGTGTACCTAGGGGTATCGGAGATTTGCAGGGGTGTGTCGGAGTTGTACAGGGTGTCGGAGGTGTGCCTGGGAGTGTGAAGTGGCCTGTAGAGTGTCGGAGGTGGCCTCAAATTACTGGGGGTGATGCAGGGTGTCAGAGGTGTGCCTGGGGTGGCTCATGGGAGTATAAGGGATGCCACAGGTGTCAGAGGGTGTGCCCTGGGAGTGTGTCGCAGGTGCTGGGAGCCTCGGAGGTGTGCTAGAAGTGTCAGCGAGGGTGGCCTGGGGAGTGTCAGAGGTGTACCAGGTAATGTCAGTGGAGACTACCTGGGGTGTCAAGAGTGGCAGGGAGTACAAAGGTATACCTAAGTGTCGAAGGTGTACCTGGGAGTGTCCCAGAGGTGTACCTGGGAGTGTCAGGAGGTGTACCTGGGGTGTGAGAAGTGTGCCTGGGAGTGTCTGGGGTGTACTGCTGCAGTGTCAGGAGGTGTACCTGGGGAGTGTCAGTGGTATGCCAGGGGTGTCAGTGGAGTACCTGGGAGTGTCAGAGATGTACCTGGGAGTCTCAGAGGTGTACCTGGGAGTGTCAGAGGTTCACCTGGGAGTATCAGAGATGTATCTGGGAGTTTCAGAGGTGTACCTGGGAGTGTCGGAGGTGTACCAGTTAGTGTAAAAATGCACCTGGGAGGTCGGGAGGTACCTGGGAGTGTCAGAGGTATACTTGGGAGTGTCAAAGGTGTACCTGGGAGTGTCAGCGGTGTACCTGGGAGTGTCTGAGGTACCCAGGAGTGTCAGAGATGTGCCTGGGAGAGTCAGAGGTGCACTTGGGGGTGTCGAGGCGCACCTGGGAGTGACTGAGGTGTACCTGGGAGTGTCTGAAGTGTAACTGGCAATATCTGGAGGTGTACCTGGCAGTGTCTGAGGTGTACCTGGCAGTGTCAAGTGGTACCTGGGAGTGTCAGAGTACCTGGGAGTGTTAGACGTGTATCAGGGAGTGACAGAGGGCACCCAGGAGTGTCAGAGGTGTACCTGGGAGGTGTGAGAAGGTACCTGGGAATGTCTGGGGTGTGTACCTGGGAGGTCAGAGGTGTACCTAGGAGTGTCCAGGGTGTACCAGGAATGTCAGTGGAGTACCTGGGAGTGTGAGAAGTGTACCTGGGAGGTCAGAGGTGTACCTGGGAGTGTCGGAGGTGTACCTGGGAGGTAAGAGGGCGTACCTGGGAGTGTCGGAGGTACCTGGGAGGTCAGAGGTGTACCTGGGAGTGTCAGAAGTGTACCTTAAGAGTGTCAGAGGTGTACCTGGGAGGTTGGGCGGTGTACCGGGAGTGTCTGAGGTACCTGGGAGTCTCAGAGGTGTGCCTGGGAGTGTCAGAGGCATTTGGGAGTGTCAGAGGTGCACCTTGGAGTGTCTGAGGTGTACCTGGAGTGTCTGAGGTGTACCTGGCAGTGTCTGAGGTGTACCTGGCAGTGTCTGAGGTGTACCTGGCATTGTCGGGCGGTGTACCTGGGAGTGTCAGCGGCACCTGGTACTGTCAGAGTGTATCTGGGAGTGTCGGAGGTACCTGGGAGTGCAGGGGTGTACCAGGGAGTCGGGTGGAGTACCTGGGAGTGTCAGAGGTGTACCTGGGAGTGTCGGAGGCATGGAGTGTCAGGGAGGTACCTGGCAGTGTCAGGTGGACCTGGGAGTGTCAGAGGTGTCTGGGAGGTCTGAGGTGTACCTGGGAATGTCTGAGGTGTACTTGGGAGGTCAGAGGTATACCTGGGAGTGTCGGAGGTGTACCTGGGAGTGTAAGAAGTGTACCTGGGAGTGTCGGAGGTGTACCTGGGAGTGTCGGAGGTGTACCTGGGAGTGTGGTGTACCTGGGAGTGTCATGTACCTGGAGTGTCTGAGGTACTTGGGAGTGTCAGAGGTTGGCTGGGAGTGAAAGAGGCACTTGGGAGTGTCAGAGGTGTACCTGGGAGTGTCGGATGTGTACCTGGGAGTGTCAGAGGTGTACCTGGGAGTGTCAGAGGAATACCTGGGAGTGTCGGAGGTGTACCTGGGAGTATCGGAGATGTACCTGGGAGTGTCAGAGGTGTATCTGGGAGTGTTGAACGTGTACCTGGGAGTGTCAGAGGTGTACCAGGGAATGTCAGTGGAGAACCTGGGAATGTCAGAGGTGTACCTGGGAGTGTCGGAGGTGTACCTGGGAGTGTCAGGGGTGTACCAGGAAGTCAGTGAGTACTGGGAGGTCAGAGGTGTACCTGGGAGTATCGGAGGTGTACCTGGGAGAATCGGAGGTGTACCTGGAGTGTCGGAGGTGTACCTGGGAGTATCAGAGGTGTACCTGGGAGGTCAGAGGTACATGGGAATATCGGAGGTGTACCTGGGAATATCGGAGGTGTACCAGGGCGTGTCAGAGGTGTACCTGGGAGTCTCAAAGGTGAACCAAAGAGTGTCAGAGGAGTACCTGGAGTGTCAGAGGTGTACCTGGGAGTATCGGAGGTGTACCTGGGAGTATGGGAAGTGTACCTGGGAGTGTCAGAGGTGTACCTCGGAGAATCAGAGGTGTACCTGGGAGTGTCACAGGTGTACCAGGGAGTGTCAGGGGTGTAACTGGGAGTGTCAGAGGTGTAACTGGGAATGTCAGAGGTGAACCAGGAGTGTCAGTGGAGTACCTGGGAGTCTCAAAGGTGTACCTGGGAGTGTCAGACGTGTACCTAGGGGTATCGGAGGTTTACCTGGGAGTGTCGGAGTTGCACCTGGGAGTGTCGGAGGTGTACCTGGGAGTGTGACAAGTGTACCTGGGAGTGTCGGAGGTGTACCTGGAGTGTCGGAGGTGTACCTGGGAGTGTCAGAGGTGTACTTGGGAGTGTCAGAGGTGTACCTGGGAGTGTCAGCGGTGTACCTGGGAGTGTCTGAGGTGTACCTGGGAGTGTCAGAGGTGTGCCTGGGAGTGTCGCAGGTGTACCTGGGAGTGTCGGAGGTGTACCTGCCAGTGTCAGCGGTGTACCTGGGAGTGTCAGAGGTGTACCAGGTAATGTCAGTGGAATACCTGGGAGTGTCAAAGGTACTGGGAGCGCAGAGGTGTACCTAGGGAGTGTCAGATGTATACCTGGGAGAGTCAGTGGAGTACCTGGGAGTGTCAAGGTGTACCTAGGGTGTCAGAGGTGTGCCTGAGGTGTCAGAGGTGTACCTGGGAGTGTCGGGTGTACCTGGGAGTGTCAGAGGTGTACCTGGGGTGTCGGAGGTGTACCTTGGGTTTGAGAAGTGTACCAGGAGTGTGAGGTGGAGTACCTGGGAGTGTCAGAGATGTACCTGGGAGTGTCAGAGGTGTACCTGGGAGTGTCAGGTGTGCCTGGGAGTGTCAGAGATGTACCTGGGAGTGTCAGAGTTGTACCTGGGAGTGTCGGAGGTGTACCAGGGAGTGTAAAAGTGTGCCTGGGAGTGTCGGAGGTGTACCTGGGAGATGTCAGAGATATGCTTGGGGTGTCAAGGTGTACCTGGGAGTGTCAGCGGTATGCCTGGGAGTGTCTGGGATGTGCCTAGGGTGTCAGAGCTGTGCCTGGGGTGTCAGAGGTGCACTTGGGGGGTCAGAGGTGCACCTTGGGTGACTGAGGTGTACCTGGGAGTGTCTGAGGTGTACCTGGGAGTGTCGGAGGAGTACCTGGGTATCACAGGAGTACCTGGGATTGTCAGAGGTGTAACTGGCACTATCAGAGGTGTACCTGGGGTGTCAGAGGCAGGGAGTGTGAGAGGTGTATCTGGGAGTGTCAGCGTGTACCTTTGAGTGTCAGAGGTGTACCTGGGAGTGTCAGAGGTGTGCCTGAGAGTGTCAGGTGTGCCTGGGGTGTGAAGTGTACCTGGGGTGTCGGAGGTGTACCTGGGAGTTTCGGAGGTGTACCTGGGAGTGTCAGAGGTGTACCAGGGAGTGTCAAGGGTGTGGGAAGTGTCAGAGGTGTAACTGGGAATGTCAGAGGTGAACCAGGGTGTCAGTGGAGTACCTGGGAGTCTCAAGGTGTACCTGGGAGTGTCAGAGGTGTACCTAGGGGTATCGAGATTTACCTGGGAGTGTCGGAGTTGTACCTGGGAGTGTCAGGTGTGGGAGTGTGAGAAGTGTACCTGGGAGTGTCAGGTGTGCCTCAGATTGTCGGAGGTGTACCTGGGAGTGTCAGAGGTGTACTTGGGAGTGTCAGAGGTGTACCTGGGAGTGTCAGCGGTGTACCTGGGAGCGATCGAGGGTGTACCTGGGAGTGTCAGA
Source organism: Homarus americanus (assembly GCF_018991925.1). Classification (NCBI taxonomy): domain Eukaryota; kingdom Metazoa; phylum Arthropoda; class Malacostraca; order Decapoda; family Nephropidae; genus Homarus; species Homarus americanus. Next base: position 24,047 of record NW_024747757.1, on the reverse strand, counting down.
GGTGTGCCTGGGAGTGTCGCAGGTGTACCTGGGGTGTCGGAGGTAGCCTGCCAGTGTCAGCTGTAGCTGGGGTGTCAGAGAGGTGTCCAGGTAATGTCAGTGGAATACCTGGGAGTGTCAAAGGTGTTCCTGGGGTGTCAGAGGTGTACCTAGGAGTGTCAGAGATGTACCTGGGAGTGTCAGAGGTGTACCCTGGAGTGTTGGAGGTGGCACCTGGGAGTGTGAGAAGTGTACCTGGGAGTGTCTGGGGTGTACCTGCGAGTGTCAGAGGTGTACCTGGGAGTGTCAGAGGTGTACCAGTTAGTGTAAATGTGCCTGGGAGTGTCGGAGGTGTACCTGGGAGTGTCAGAGGTATGTCAGGAGTGTCAGGTGTACCTGGGAGTGTCAGCGGTGTGCCTGGGAGTGTCTGAGGGTGTGCTAGGTGTCAGAGATGTGCCTGGGAGAGTCAGAGGTGCAGGGGGTGTCCAGAGGCACCTTGGGTGACTGAGGTGTACCTGGGAGTATCTGAGGTGTAACTGGCAATATCTGAGGTGTACCTGGCAGTGTCTGAGGTGTACCTGGCAGTGTCAGCGGTGTACCTGGGAGTGTCAGCGGTGTACCTGGGAGGTGTAGGCGTGTATGAGGAGTGACAGAGGAGTACCTAGGAGTGTCAGAGGTGTACCTGGCAGTGTGAGAAGTGTACCTGGGAGTGTCTGGGGTGTACCTGGGAGTGTCGGTGTACCTGGGAGTGTCAGGGTGTACCAGGGAATGTCAGTGGAGTCCACCAGGGTGTGAAGTGTACCTGGGAGTGTCAGGGTGTACCTGGGAGTGTCGGAGGTGGCCCTAGGAGTGTAGAGATGTGCCTGGGAGTGTCGGAGGTGTACCTGGGAGTGTCAGAGGTGGCACCTGGGAGTGTCAGAAGTGTACTTAGAGTGTCAGAGGTGTACCTGGGGTGTCAGCGGTGTGCCTGGGAGTGTCTGAGGTGTACCTGGGAGTGTCAGAGGTGTGCCTGGGAGTGTCAGAGGTGCATTTGGGAGTGTCAGAGGTGCAGAGTGTCTGAGGTGTACCTGGGAGGTGTCTGAGGTGTAACTGGCCGTGTCTGAGGTGTACCTGGCAGTGTCTGAGGTGTACCTGGCATTGTCAGCGGTGTGCCTGGGTGTCATCGGTGCACCTGGTACTGTCAGAGGGTGTATCTGGGAGTGTCGGAGGTGTACTGGGTGTCAGGGGTGTACCAGGGGTGTCAGTGGAGTACCTGGGAGTGTCCAGAGGTGTGCGTGGGGTGTCGGAGGTGTGCATGGGTGTCAGGAGGTGTGCCTGGCAGTGTCTGGGGTGTGCCTGGAATGTCAGGGGTGTGCCTGGGGTGTCTGAGGTGTACCTGGGGTGTGGAGAGTGCCAGGGTGTCAGTGGAGTACCTGGTGTCAGCGGTGTACCTGGGAGTGTCAGAGGTGTTCCTGGGAGTGTCTGGGGGTGTGCCTGGGGAATGTCTGGGGGTGTGCCTGGGAGTGTCTGGGGTGTACCTGGGAGTGTCAGAGAAGTGCCAGGGAGTGTCTGGAGTACCTGGGGTGTGAGAGGTGTGCCTGGGGTGTCAGAGGTGTGCCTGGGAATGTCTAAGGTGTGCGCAAGGTGTCAGAGGTGTGCCTGGTAGTGTCTGGGGTGTGCACCAGGTGTGGGGTGTGCCTAGGGTGTCAGGGAGACCAGGGTTGAAGGGAGTAAACCTGGGAGTGTCAGAGGTGTTCAGGGGTGTCTGAGGGTGTACCTGGGAGTGTCAGAGATGTACCAGAGTGTCAAGAGGAATGCCTAGGAGTATCAGAGGTGTACTGGTGTCAGAGGTGCACCTGGGAGTATCGGAGGTTTACCTGGGAGTGTCGGGTTGTGCCTGGGAGTGTCGGGTGTGCCTGGGAGTGTGAGATGTGTGCCTGGGGTGTCGGTGTGCGGGAGTGTCGGTGTGCCTGGGGTGTCAGAGGTGTGCTTGGGGGTGTCAGAGGTGTGCCTGGGGTGTCAGCGGTGTGCCTGGGTGTGTCTGAGGTGTGCCTGGGAGTGTCAGAGGTGTGCCTGGGGTGTCAGGGGTGTGCTGGGGTGTTGGGGTGTGCCTTGGGTGTGGGTGGTGTGCCTGGGGTGTCTGAGGTGTGCCTGGGTGTCAAGGTGCCTTGGGTGGACTGGTGTGCCTGGGGTGTCTGAGGTGTGCCTGGCAGTGTCTGAGGTGTACCTGGGGTGTCGAGGTGTGCCTGAAAGTGTCAGAGGTGTGCCTGGGGAGTGTCGAGAGGTGCAATTGGGAGTGTCAAGGTGCACTTGGATTGACTGAGATGTACGGAGTGTTGAGAGGTGTATCAGGGGTGACAGAGGAGTACATAAGTGTCAGAGGTGTACCTGGGGTGTTGAACGTGTGCCTGGGAGGTGTGAGAGGTGTGCAAGGGAATGTCAGTGGAGACGGGAATGTCAGAGATGTACCTGGGGTGTCAGGTGTACCTGGGAGTGTCAGGGGTGTACCAGGGAGTGTCAGTGGAGTGCCTGGGAGTGTCAGAGGTTTACCTGGGAGTATCGGAGGTGTACCTGGGAGTATCGGAGGTGTACCTGGGGTGTCAGAGGTGTACCTGGGAATATCAGGTGTACTGGGAATATCAGGTGTACCAGGGCGTGTCAGAGGTATGCCTGGGAGTCTCAAGGTAGACAAAAAAGAGTGTCAGAGGAGTACCTGGGAGTTTCAGAGGTGTGCCTGGGAGTATCGGAGGTGTACCTGGGGTATGGGAGTGTACCTGGGGTGTCAGAGGTGTACCTCGGAGAATCAGAGGTGTACCTGGGAGTGTCAGAGGTGTACCAGGGAGTGTCAGGGTGTAACTGGGGTGTCAGAGGTGTACCTGGGAGTGTCAAGGAGGTGTGCCTGGGAGTGTCAGGAGGTGTGCCTGGGGAGTGTGGAAGTGTGCCTGGGGTGTCTGGGGTGTGCCTGCAGTGTCAGAGGTGTGCCTGGGAGTGTCAGTGGTATACCAGGGGTGTCAGTGGTACCTGGGAGTGTCAGAGATGTGGGAGTGTCAGAGGTGTACCTGGAGTGTCAGAGGTCTACCTGGGTGTATCAGAGATGTATCTGGGGTTTCAGAGGTGTGCCTGGGGTGTCAGGTGTGCCAGTTAGTGTAAAAATGTACCTGGGTGTCGGGTGTACCTGGGAGTGTCAGAGGTATGTGGGAGTGTCAAGGTGTGCCTGGGAGTGTCAGCGGTGTGCCTGGGAGTGTCTGAGGTGTGCCTGGGGTGTCAGAGAGATGTGCCTGGGAGAGTCAGAGGTGCACTTGGGGGTGTCAGAGGCGCACCTGGAGTGACTGAGGTGTACCTGGGAGTATCTGAGGTGTAACTGGCAATGTCTGAGGGTGTACCTGGCAGTGTCTGAGGTGTACCTGGCAGTGTCAGCGGTGTACCTGGGAGTGTCAGCGGTGTGCCTGGGAGTGTTAGACTGTATGAGGGAGTGACAGAGGTATAAGTGTCAGAGGTGTGGGAGTGTGAAGTGTACATGGAGTGTCTGGGGTGTACCTGGGTGTGTCAGAGTGCAGGGTGTCAGGGTGTGCCAGGGAATGTGGAGTACCTGGGAGTGTGAGAAGTGTACCTGGGAGTGTCAGATGTGCCTGGGGTGTCAGGTGTACTGGGAGTGTTAGAGGTGTACCTGGGTGTCACGGAGGTGTACCTGGGAGTGTCAGGTGCTTGGAGTGTCAGAAGTGTGCTTAAGGTGTCAGAGTGTGGAGTGTCAGCGGTGTACCTGGGAGTGTCTGAGGTGTGCCTGGGTGTCAGAGGTGTGCCTGGGTATGGGGTGCATTTGGGGAGTGTCAGAGGTGCACCTTGGAGTGTCTGAGGTGTGCGGGAGTGTCTGAGTGTAACTGGCCGTGTCTGGGGTGTACCTGGCAGTGTCTGAGGTGTGCCTGGCATTGTCAGCTGTGCCTGGGAGTGTCATCGGTGCACCTGGGTACTGTCAGAGGTGTATCTGGGAGTGTCGGAGGTGTGCGAGTGTCAGGGGTGTACCAGGAGTGTCAGTGGAGTACCTGGGGAGTGTCAGAGGTGTGCGTGGGGTGTCGGAGGTGTGCATGGAGTGTCAGAGGTGTGCCTGGCAGTGTCTGAGGTGTACCTGGGAATGTCTGGGGTGTGCCTGGGGTGTCTGAGGTGTACCTGGGAGTGTCAGAGAAGTACCAGGGAGTGTCAGTGGAGTACCTGGGGTGTCAGCAGTGTACCTGGGAGTGTCAGAGGTGTTCCTGGGAGTGTCTGAGGTGTGCCTGGGATGTCTGAGGTGTACCTGGGGTGTCTGGTGTACCTGGGGTGTCAGAGTACCAGGGGTGTCACAAGAGTGCCTGGGAGTGTGGGGAGGTGTGCCTGGGAGTGTCAGAGGTGCCTAGGAATGTCAAGGTGTGCCTGGGGTGTCAGAGGTGTACCTGGTAGTGTCTGGTGCACCTAGGAGTATCGGAGGTTTACCTGGGAGTGTCGGGTTGTACCTGGGAGTGTCGGAGGTGTGCCTGGGGTGTGAGATGTGTGCCTGGAGTGTCGGAGGTGTGCCTGGTGTCGGAGGTGTACCGGGAGTGTCAGAGGTGTGCTTGGAGTGTCAGAGGTGTACCTGGGAGTGTCAGCGGTGTACCTGGTGTGTCTGAGGTGCCTGGGGTGTCAGAGGTGTGCCCGGTAGTGTCAGAGGTGTGGGGTGTTGGGGTGCAGCCAGGTGTGGAGTGGGTGTGCCTGGGAGTGTCTGAGGTGTACCTGGGTGTAAGGTGCTTGGGTGACTGAGGTGTACATGGGGTGTCTGAGGTGTGCCTGGCAGTGTCTGGGGTGTACCTGGGGTGTCGGAGTGGTACCAGAAGTGTCAGAGGTGTGCCTGGGGTGTCAGAGGTGCTTGGGAGTGTCAAGGTGCACCTTGGGTGACTGAGATGTACCTGGGGTGTTGGGGTGTATCAGGGGTGACAGAGTACATAGGGTGTCAGAGGTGTACCTGGTGTTGAACGTGTGCCTGGGGTGTCAGAGGTGTACCAGGGAATGTCAGTGGAGAACCTGGGAATGTCAGAGGGTGTACCTGGGAGTGTCGGAGTGTGCCTGGGAGTGTCAGGGGTGTACCAGGGAGTGTCAGTGGGTGCGAGTGTCAGAGGTTTACCTGGGAGTATCGGAGGTGTACCTGGGAGTATCCGGAGGTGTACCTGGAGTGTCAGAGGTGTGCCTGGGAATATCGGAGGTGTACCTGGGAGTGTCAGAGGTTTACCTAGGGGTATCGGAGGTTTACCTGGGATTGTTGTCAGGTTACCTGGGGAGTGTCTGAGGTGTGCCTGGGAGTGTGAGGTGTGCCTGGGAGTGTCGGAGGTGTGCCTCAGGTGTCGGAGGTGTGCGTGAGAGTGTCAGAGTGTGGGGTGTCAGAGGTGCACCTGGGGTGTCAGCAGTGTGCCTGGGGTGTCTGGGGTGTACCTGGGGTGTCCAGAGGTGTGCCTGGGAGTGTCGCAGGTGTGCCTGGGTGTGTCGGAGGTGTACCTGCCAGTGTCAGCGGTGTGCCTGGGAGTGTCAGAGGTGTACCAGGTATGTCAGTGGAATACCTGGGAGCGTCAAAGGTGTGCCTGGAGTGTCAGGGTGTACCTAGGAGTGTCAGAGGTGTGCCTGGTAGTGTCAGAGGTGCACCTAGGAGTATCGGAGGTTTACCTGGGAGTGTCGGAGTTGTACCTGGGAGTGTCGGAGGTGTGCCTGGGGTGTGAGTGTGCCTGGGTGTCGGAGGTGTACCTTGGGTGTAGGTGGTGTACCTGGGGTGTCTGAGGTGTACCTGGAGTGTCAGAGGTGTGCCTGGGGTGTCAGAGGTGCACTTGGGGAGTGTCAAGGTGCCTTGGGTGACTGGTGTGCCTGGGGTGTCTGAGGTGTGCAGCGGTGTCCTGGGGTGTGCCTGGGGTGTCAGGTGTGCCTGGAAGTGTCAGAGGTGTGCCTGGGAGTGTCAGAGGTGCACTTGGGGTTCAAGGTGCACCTTGGGTGACTGAGGTGTACCTGGGGAGTGTTGGGGTGTATCAGGGAGTGACAGAGGAGTACATGGGAGTGTCAGAGGTGTGCCGGAGTGTTGAACGTGTGCCGAGTGTCAGAGGTGTCCAGGGGAATGTCAGTAGAGAACCTGGGAATGTCAGAGGTGTACCTGGGAGTGTCGGAGGTACCTGGGAGTGTCAGGGTGTACCAGGAGGTCAGTGGAGTACCTGGGAGTGTCAGAGGTGTACCTGGGAGTATCGGAGGTGTACCTGGGAGCACGAGGTGTACCTGGGAGTGTCAGAGGTGTACCTGGGAATATCGGAGGTGTACCTGGACGAAGGTGTACCAGGGCGTGTCAGAGGTGTACCTGGAAGTCTCAAAGAACCAAAGAGTGTCAGAGGAGTACCTGGGAGTGTCAGAGGTACCTGGGAGTATCGGAGGTGTACCTGGGAGAATGGGAAGTGTACCTGGGAGGTCAGAGGTGTACCTCGGAGAATCAGAGGTACCTGGGAGTGTCAGAGGTGCACCAGAGTGTCAGGGGTGTAACTGGGAGTGTCAGAGGTGTAACTGGGAATGTCAGGAGGTCCAGGAGTGTCAGTGAGTACCGGGAGTCTCTGTACCTTGGAGTGTCAGAGGTGTACCTAGGGTTATCGGAGGTTTACCTGGGAGTGTCGGAGTTGTACCTGGGAGTGTCGGAGGTGTACCTCAGTGTCAGCGGTGTACCTGGGAGTGTCAGAGGTGTACCAGGTAATGTCAGTGGAATACCTGGGAGTGTCGGAGGTGTACCTGGGAGTGTGAGAAGTGTACCTGGGAGTGTCTGGGGTGTACCTGCGAGTGTCAGAGGTGTACCTGGGAGGCCAGTGGTATAGCAGGGAGGTCAGTGGAGTACCTGGGAGTGTCAGAGATGTACCTGGGAGTGTCAGAGGTACTGGGAGTGTCAGAGGTTCACCTGGGAGTATCAGAGATGTATCTGGGAGGTCAGAGGTGTACCTGGGAGTGTCGGAGGTGTACCAGGGAGTGTAAAAATGTACCTGGGAGTGTCGAGGTGTACCTGGAGTGTCAGAGGTATACTTGGGAGTGTCAAAGGTGTACCTGGGAGTGTCAGGGGCTGTACCTGGGAGTGTCTGAGGTGTACCTGGGAGGTCAGGATTTGCCTGGGAGAGTCAGAGGTGCACTTGGGGTGTCAGAGGTGCACCTGAGTGACTGAGGTGTACCTGGGAGTGTCTGAGGTGTAACTGGCAATGTCTGAGGTGTACCTGGCAGTGTCTGGAGGTGTACCTGGCAGTGTCAGGGCTGTACCTGGGAGTGTCAGCGGTGTACCTGGGAGTAGTAGACGTGTATCAGTGAGTGACAGAGGAGCACACAGGAGTGTCAGAGGTGTGCCTGGGAGGTGGAGAAGGTACCTGGGAGTGTCTGGGGTGTACCTGGGAGTGTCAGAGGTACCTGGGAGTGTTCAGGTGTACCAGGGAATGTCAGTGGAGTACCTGGGAGGTGAGAAGGTACCTGGGAGGTAGGGTGCACGGGAGTGTCGGAGGTGCACTGGGAGTGTAAGAAGGGTACCTGGGAGTGTCGGAGGTGTACCTGGGTGTGTCGGAGGTGTACCTGGGAATGTCAGAGGTGTACTTGGTTGTGTCAGAGGTGTACCTGGGAGGTCGGAGGTGTACCTGGGAGGTAAGAAGGTACCTGGGAGTGTCGGAGGTGCATGGGAGTGTCAGAGGCTACCTGGGAGGTTGAAGGGTTTACCTGGGATTGTCTGAGGTGTACCTGGAGTGCTCAGAGGTGTGGCTGAGCACAGAGGTGTACTTGGTAGTTTCAGAGGTGTACCTGGGAGGTCAGAGGTGTACCTGGAGTGTCAGGTGTACCTGGGAGTATCGGAGGTACCTGGGAGGACAGAGGTGTACCTGAGATTGTCTGAGTGTACCTGGGAGTGTCAGAGGTGGCTGGGAGTAACAGAGGTGTACTTCATGTCAGAGGTGTGGGAGGCCGTGGTGGTGTACCTGGGAGTGTAAGAAGTGTACCTGGGAGTAAGAAGTGTCGGAGGTGTACTGGGAGGAGGTGTACCTGGGAGTGTCAGAGGTGTACCTGGGAGTATCGGAGGTACCTGGGAAGACAGAGGTGTACCTGGGAGGTCAGAGGTGTACCTGCGAGTGTCAGATGTACCTGGGAGTGTCAGAGGGTCTGGGAGTGTTGGACGTGTACCTGGGAGTGTCAGAGGTGTACCAGGAATGTCAGTGGAGAACCGGGAATGTCAGAGGTGTACCTGGGAGGTCGGAGGTGGACCTGGGAGTGTCAGGGGTGTACCAGGGAGTGTCAGTGAGCACCTGGGAGTCAGAGGTGTACCTGGGAGTATCGGAGGTGTACCTGGGAGCATCGGAGGTGTACCTGGGAGGTCAGAGTTGTACCTGGGAGTATCAGAGGTGTACCTGAGTGTCAGAGGTGTACCTGGGAATACGGAGGTGTACCGAAGTTCAGAGGAACCAAAGAGTGTCAGAGGAGCCTGGGAGGCCGTGTACCTGGGAGTATCGGAGCTGTACCTGGGAGTATGGGAAGTGTACCTGGGAGCAGAGGCCTGGTATCAGAGGTGTACCTGGGAGGTGTAGAGGTGTACCAGGAGTGTCAGGGGTGTAACTGGGAGTGTCAGTGTAACTGGGAATGTCAGAGGTGAACCAGGAGTCAGTGGAGTACCTGGAGTCTCAAAGGTGCAGAGTACCTGGGACACGGGAGGTGTACCTGTGAGTGTCAGAGGTGTACCTGGAGTGTCGGAGGTATCACTGGAGTATCACAAGAGTACCTGGGATTGTCAGAAGTGTACCTGGCAGTGTCAGAGGTGTACCTGGGAGTGTCAGGATGTACCTGGAGTGTGAGAGGTGTACCAGGGAATGTCAGTGGAGTACTTGGGAGTGTCAGAGGTACCTGGGAGTGAAGAAGTGTACCTGGGGTGTCGGAGGTGTACCTGAGTGTAGGTGGTGTACCTGGGAGTGTCTGAGGTGTACCTGAAGTGTCAGAGGTGTGCCTGGGAGTGTCAGAGAGGCACGGAGTGTCAAAGGTGCACCTGAGTGACTGAGGTGTACCTGGGAGTGCCGAGGTGTACCTGCCCGTGTCTGAGGTGTACCTGGGAGCGGAGGTGTACCTGGGAGTGTCGGGGGTGTACCAGGGAGTGTCAGTGGAGTACCTGGAATGTCAGAGGTGTACCTGGGAGCACCGGAGGTGTACCGAGTATCGGAGGTGTACCTGGGAGGTCAGAGTTGTACCTGGGAGCATCAGAGGGTGACCTGGAGCACAGAGGTGTACCTGGGAATATCGGAGGTGTACCTGGGAGTCTCAAAGGTGAACCAAAGAGTGTCAGAGGAGCACCTGGGAGTGTCAGGAGGTGTACCTGGGAGCATCGGGAGCTGTACCTGGGAGTATGGGAAGGTACCTGGAGTGTCAGAGGTGTACCTGGGAGTATCAGAGGTGTACCTGGGAGTGTCAGAGGTGTACCAGGAGGTCAGGGGTGTAACTGGGAGTGTCAGAGGTGTAACTGGGAATGTCAGAGGTGAACCAGGAGTGTCAGTGGGAGTACCTGGGAGCCCCAAAGGTGTACCTGGGAGCACGGGAAGTGGCACCTGGGAATATCGGAGGTGTACCTGTGAGTGTCAGAGGTGTACCTGAGTGTCGGAGGCATACCTGGAGTATCACAAGAGTACTGGGATTGTCAGAAGCCTGGCAGTGCTGGGGAGGTACCTGGGAGTGTCAGAGATGCCTGGGAGTGAGAGGTGTATCTGGGAGTATGGACGGTGTACTGGGAGTGTCAGAGGTACCAGGGAATGTCAGTACTTGGGAGTGTCAGAGGTGTACCTGGGAGGTCAGAAGTGCCCTGAGTGTCAGAGGTACCTGGGAGTCAGGAGGTTTACCTGGGAGGTCGGAGGTGTACCTGGGAGCTGGAGGTGTTCCTGGAATGTCAGAGGTGTACTGCGGAGTGTCAGAGGTGTACCTGGGAGTGTCGGAGGTGTACCTGGGAGTGTACAGACCAGAGTGCACCTGGGAGTGTCGGGGTGTACCTGGGAGTGTCAAAGGTGTACCTGGAGTGTCAGCGTGTACCTGGGAGGTTCAGGTGTACTTGGGAGGTCAGAGGTGGCTGGGAGTGAAAGAGGTGTACTTGGGAGTGTCAGAGGTGTACCTGGAGTGTCGGATGTACCTGGGAGTGTCAGAGGTGTACCTGGGAGTGTCAGAGGTGTACTTGGCAGTGTCAGGTGTACCGGGAGTGTCTGTGTACATGGGAGGTCAGAGATGTACCAGGGAGTGTCGGAGGTGTACATGGGAGTGTCGAGGTGTACATGGGAGTGTCAGGTGTGTACCAGGGAGTGTCAGTGAGTACTGGGAGTGTCAGAGGTGTACCTGGGAGTATCGGAGGTACCTGGGAGTATCGGAGCTGTACCTGGGAGTATGGGAAGTGTACCTGGGAGGTCAGAGGTGTACCAGGGAATGTCAGTGGAGAACCTGGGAATGTCAGAGGTGTACCTGGGAGGTGTTGGAGGTACATGGGAGTGTCAGGTGTGTACCAGGAGTGTCAGTGAGTGCTTGGGAGTGCCAGAGGTGTACCTGGGAGCATCGGGGTGTACCTGGGAGAATCGGAGGTGTACCTGGGAGTGCTGGGAGGTGTACCAGCATCAGAGGTGTACCTGGGAGGTCAGAGGTACCTGGGAACATCGGAGGTGTACCTGGGAATATCGGAGGTACCAGGGCGTCGTCAGAGGTGTACCTGGAGTCTCAAAGGTGAAACCAAAGAGTGTCAGAGGAGACCTGGAGTGTCAGAGGTACCTGGGAGTATCGGAGGTGCACTGGGAGATGGGAAGTGTACCTGGGAGGTCAGAGGTACCCTGGAGATCAGAGGTGTACCTGGAGCCACAGGTGTACCAGGAGTGTCAGGTGTAACTGGGAGGTGAGAGGTGTAACTGAGAATGTCAGAGGTGAACCAGGAGGCAGTGAGTACCTGGGAGTCTCAAAGGTGTACCTGGGAGTGTCATCGTGTACCTAGGGGGTATCGGAGGTTTACCTGGGAGTGTGGAGTTGTACCTGGGAGGTCGGAGGTGTAACTGGGAGTGTGACAAGTGTCCTGGGAGTGTCGGAGGTACCTCGAGTGTCGAGGTGTACCTGGGAGTGTCAGGAGGCATTCCTGGGAGGCCAGAGGTGTACCTGGGAGTGTCAGGCGGTGTACCTGGGAGTGTCTGAGGTGTACCTGGGAGTGTCAGAGGTGTGCCTGGGAGTGTCGCAGGTGTACCTGGAGAGTCGTGGAGGTGTACCTGCCAGTGTCAGCGGTGTACCTGGGAGGTCAGGAGGTGTACCAGGTAATGTCAGTGGAATACCTGGGAGTGTCAAAGGTGTACCTGGGAGGTCAGAGGTACCCAGGAGTCAGATGTATACTGGAGGCCAGTGAGTACCTGGGAGGTCAAAGGTGTACCTATGAGTGTCAGAGGTGTACCTGGGAGCGTCAGAGGTACCTGAGTGTCGGAGGTGTACCTGGAGTGTCAGAGGTGTACCTGGGAGTGTCGGAGGTGTACCTTGAGTTTGAGAAGGTGCCAGGGAGTGTGAGTGAGTACCTGGGAGTGTCAGAGATGTACCTGGGAGGTCAGAGGTACCTGAAGTGTCAGAGGCCTGGGAGTGCTCGGAGATGTACCTGGGAGTGTCAGAGTTGTACCTGGGAGTGCTGGAGGTGTGCACCAGGGAGTGTACCTAGGAGTGTCGGAGGTGTACCTGGGAGATGTCAGAGACATACTTGGGAGGTCAAAGGTACCTGGGAGGTTGAAGTGGTATACCTGGGAGTGTCTGAGATGTACCTGGGAGTGTCAGGAGCTGTGCTGGGAGGTTGAAAATGAAGTGGGAGGCACACTGGAGTGACTGAGGCCTGGGAGTGTCTGAGGTGTACCTGGGAGTGCCGGAGGAGCACGGAGCACACAGAGTACGGGATTGCAGAGGTGTAACTGGCACTACCAGAGGTGTACCTGGGAGGCCAGAGATGTACCTGGAGGAGAGGTGTGGAGGTCACAGGTGTACCTTGGAGCAGAAGTGCACCTGGAGAGTCAGAGGCCTGAGAGTGCGGAGGTGTACCTGGGAGGTGAGAAGGCACCTGGGAGTGAGGCACTGAGCCGGAGGTGTACCAGTGCCACAGTACATATGGGAGTGTCAGAGGTGTACCAGGAAATGTCAGTGGAGCAACTGGGAGTGCAGGGAAGCTGGGAGGACAGAGGTACTTAAGAGTGTCAGAGGTGTACCTAAGGCTTAGAGGTATACCTGGAGGCGCGGAGGTGTACCTGGGAGGTAAAAAGTGTACCTGGGAGTGTCGGAGGTGCACCTGGGAGTGCCGGAGGTACCTGGGAATGTCAGAGGTGTACTGGAGTGTCAGCGGTACCTGGGAGTGTTTAGGTGCACCTTGGAGTGTCAGGAGGTGTGCCTGGGAGTTTCAGGAGGCACTTGGGAGTGTCAGGAGGTGCACCTTGAGTGACTGAGGTGTACCTGGGAGTGCCTGAGGTGTACCTGGCAGTGTCTGAGGTGTACCTGGCAGTGTCTGAGGAGCACTGGGAGTGCCGGAGGTACCTGGCAGGTCTGAGGACGTGGCAGTGTCTGAGGTGAACCTGGCAGTGCCAGCGTGTACCTGCGAGTGTCAGAGATGTACCTGGGAGTGTCAGAGGTGTATCTGGGAGGTTGGACGTGTACCTGGGAGTGTGAGAGGTGTACCAGGTAATGTCATGGAGAACCTGGGAATGTCGGAGGTGTACTGGGACTGTCGGAGGTGTACCTGGGAGGTGTGGGGTGTTCCAGGAATGTTAATGAGGCCTGGGAGTGTCAGAGAGGTGTACCTGGGAGTGCCAGAGGTCTCACCTGGGAGTGCCAGAGTTGTACCCAGGAGGTCAGAGGAATACCTGGGAGTGTCGGAGGTGTACCTGGGAGTTTCTGGAGGCCTGGAATGTCAGAGGTGTAACTGGGAGTGCCTGAGGTGTACCTGGGAGCAAGCTCAGAGGTGTGCCTGGGAGTGAAAGAGGTGTACTTGGGAGGCCAGAGGTGTACCTGAGAGTGCCTGGAGGTGTACCTGGGAGGCCAGAGGTGTACCTGGGAGTCAGAGGAATACCTGGGAGGCCGGAGGTGTACCTGGGAGTACGGGATGTACCTGGGAGATGTCAGAGGTGTATCTGGGAGTGCTGAATGTTTACCTGGGAGTGCCAGAGGTGTAACAGGGAATGTCAGGAGAACCTGGGAATGTCAGAGGTGTACCTGGGAGAGCCGGAGGTGTACCTGGGAGTGTCAGGGGAATGCAGGAGGCAGTGGAGTACCTGGTAGTGTCAGAGGTGTACCTGGGAGTATCGGAGGCCCAGGAGTATAGGAGGTGTACCTGGGAGTGTCAGAGGTACCTGGGAATATCGGAGGTGTACCTGGGAATATCGAAGGTGTACCAGGGCGTGTCAGAGGTGTACCTGGAGGGTCGGAGGTGTACCTGGGAGGTGGAGAAGTGTACCTGGGAGTGTCTGGGGTGTACCTGCGAGTGTCAGAGGTGTACCTGGGAGTGTCAGTGGTATTCCCAGGAGGCAGTGAGCACCTGGAGTGTCAGAGAGTGTACCTGGGAGGTCAGAGGTGTACCTGGGAGGTCAGAGGTTCACCTGGGAGTATCAGAGATGATCTGGGAGTTTCAGAGGTGTACCTGGGAGGTCGGAGGTGTACCAGTTAGTGTAAAAAATGTACCTGGGAGTGTCGGAGGTGTACCTGGGAGGTCAGAGGCATACTTGGGAGTGTCAAAGGTGTACCTGGGAGTGTCAGCGGTGTACCTGGGAGTGTCTGAGGTGTACCCAGGAGTGTCAGAGATGTGCCTGGGAGAGTCAGAGGTGCACTTGAGGGTGTCAGAGGCGCACCTGGAGTGACTGAGGTGTACCTGGGAGTGCCTGAGGTGTAACTGGCAATATCTGAGGTACCTGGCAGGTCCTGAGGTGTACCTGGCAGTGTCATGGTGGTACCTGGGAGTGCTGGGCGGTGTACCTGGGGAGGTTAGGACGTATCAGGAGCAACAGAGGAGTACCTAGGGAGTGTCAGAGGTGTACCTGGGAGTGTGAGAAGGTACCTGTGAGTGTCTGGGGTTACCTGGGAGGTCAGAGGTGTACCTGGGAGTGTCCAGGGTGTACCAGGAATGTCAGTGGAGTACCTGGGAGTGTGAGAAGGTACCTGGGAGTGTCAGAGGTGTACCTGGGAGGTGGAGGTGTACCTGGGAGGTAAGAAGGTACATGGGAGTGCTGAGGTGTACCTGGGAGTGTCAGAGGTGTATCTGGGAGTGTCAGAAGTGGCACTTAAGAGTGTCAGAGGTGCACCTGGGAGCGTCATGGTGTACCTGGGAGTGTCTGAGGTGTACCTGGGAGTGTCAGAGGTGTGCCTGGGAGTGTCAGGAGGTGCATTTGGGAGGCCAGAGGGCACCTTGAGTGCCTGAGGTGTACCTGGGAGTGTCTGAGGTGTACCTGGCAGTGTCTGAGGTGTACCTGGCAGTGTCTGGAGGCACTTGGCATTGTCAGCGGTGTACCGGAGTGCCAGTGTGCACCTGGTTCTGTCAGAGGTGTATATGGGAGAGTGGAGGTGTACCTGGGAGTGTCAGGGGTGTACCAGGGAGTGCTAGTGGAGTACCTGGGAGGGTCAGAGGTGTACCTGGGAGGTCGGAGGTGTACATGGAGTGTCAGGAGGTGTACCTGGCAGTGTCAGGCGGTGTACCTGGGAGGTCAGGAGGTGTTCCTGGGAGTGTCTGAGGTACCTGGGAATGTCTGAGGTGTACCTGGGAGTGTTCGAGGTGTACCTGGGAGGTCAGAGAAGTACCAGGGAGGTCAGGAGTACCTGAGGAGAGGTACCTGGTGTGTCAGAGGTGTACCTAGAAATGTCTGAGGTGTACCTGGGGAGTGTCAGAGGTGTACGGTAGTGTCTTGTACCTGGGAGTGTCTGAGGTGTACCTAGGGAGTGTAGGGGAGAAACCAGGGATTGAAGAGGTAAACCTGGGAGGTCAGAGGTGTTCCAAGGAGTGTCTGAGGTACTGGGAGTGCCAGAGATGTACCAGGGAGTGTCAGAGGAATACCTAGAGTTCAGAGGTGTACCAGTGTCAGAGGTGCACCTAGGAGTATCGGGAGGTTTACCTGGGAGTGTCGGAGTTGTACCTGGGAGTGTTGAGGTGCCTGGGAGTGGGAGGGAGAAGTGTACCTGGGAGTGTCGGAGGTGGTACCTGGGAGTGTCGGAGGTGTACCTGGGAGGTCAGAGGTGTACTTGGGAATGTCAGAGGTGTACCTGGGAGTGTCACGGTGTACCTGGGTGTGTCTGAGGTGTACCTGGGAGTGTCAGAGGTGCCTGGGAGGTCAGAGGTGTATTTGGGAGTGTTAGAGGTGCACCTTGGAGTGTAGGTGGTGTACCTGGGAGGTTCGAGGTGTACCTGGAGTGTCAAAGTGCACCTTGGAGTGACTGAGGTGTACCTGGGAGTGTCTGAGGTGTACCTGGCAGTGTCTGAGGTGTACCTGGGAGCATGCCGGAGGTACCCAGTGTCAAGAGGTATGCCTGGAGGTGCACGGGAGTGTCAAAGTGCAACTTGAGTGACTGAGGTGTACCTGGAGCAGAGGTGTATAAGGGAGGACAGAGGAGCACATAGAGTGTCAGAGGTGTACCTGGGAGTGTGGGAACGTGTACCTGGGAGGCCAGAGGTGTACCAGGGAATGTCAGTGGAGAACCTGGGAATGTCAGGAGGTGTAACGGGAGTGTCGGAGGTGCACCTGGGAGGTCAGGGGTGTACCAGGAGTGTCAGTGAGTGCCTGGGAGGTCAAGCAGGTTTACCTGGAGCACGGAGGTGTACCTGGGAGCACCGGAGGTGTACCTGGGAGGCCGGAGGGTACCTGGGAATATCGGAGGTGTTCCTGGGAATATCGAAGGTGTACCAGGCGTGTCAGAGGTGTACCTGGGAGTCTCAAAGGTGAAACCAAAGAGTGTCAGAGGAGTACCTGGGAGTTTTAGAGGTACTTGGGAGACGGGAGGTGTACCTGGGAGAAGGAAGTGTACCTGGAGAGGGGAGGTGTACTGGAGAATCAGAGGTGTACCTGGGAGGTTAAGAGGTACCAGGGAGTGTCAGGGTGTAACTGGGAGTGTCAGAGGTGTAACTGGGAATGTCAGAGGTGAAACAGGAGTGTCAGGTGGAGTACCTGGGAGCTCTCAAAGGTGTACCTGGAGTGTTAGAGGTGTACCAGGGGTATCGGAGGAAACCTGGGATTGTCGGAGTTGTACCTGGGAGTGTCGGAGGTGTACCTGGGAGTGTGAGAAGTACCTGGGAGTCGGAAGGTACCCTGGAGTGTCGGAGGTGTACCTGAGAGGTCAGAGGCACGGGAGGCCAGAGGTGTACCTGGAGTGCTGGAGCGGTGTACCTGGGAGTGTCTGGAGGTGTACCTGGAGCAAGTCAGAGGTGCCTGGGAGTGTCGGAGGTGTTCCTGGGAGGATGGAGGTGTACCTGCCAGTGTAGCGGTGTACCTGGGAGGAATCAGAGGTGTACCAGGTAATGTCAGTGGAATACCTGGGAGGTCAAAGGTGTACCTGGGAGGTCAGAGGTGTACCTAGGAGTGTCAGAGGTGTACCTGGTAGTGTCAGAGGTGCAATTCCAGAGCATCGGATGTTTACCTGGGAGTGTCGGAGGTACCTGGGAGTGTGAGAAGTGTACCTGGGAGTGTCGGAGGTGTACCTTGGAGTGTAGGTGGTGGTACCTGGGAGTGTCTGAGGTGTACCTGGAAGTGTCAGAGGTGTGCCTGGGAGGTTGAGAGGCACGGGAGTGTCAAGGTGCACCTTGGAGTGACAGAGGTGTACCTGGGAGTGTCTGAGGTGTACCTGGCAGTGTCTGAGGTGTACCTGGGAGTGTCGGAGGTGTACCTGAAGCATGCAGAGGTGCACTTGGGAGTGTCAAAGGTGCACCTTGAGTACCAGGTACCTGGGAGTGTTAGGAGGTGTATCAGGAGGACAGAGAGACAGGAGCCAGAGGTACCTGGGAGTGTTGAATGTACCTGGGAGGTCAGAGGTGTACCAGGAATGTCAGTGGAGAACCTGGGAATGTCAGAGGTGTACCTGGGAGTGTCGGAGGTGTACCTGGGAGGTCGGAGGTGTACTGCCAGTGTCAGCGGTGTACCTGGAGTGTCAGAGGTGTACCAGGTAATGTCAGTGGAATACCTGGGAGTGTAAAGGTACCTGGGAGGTCAGAGGTGTACCTAGGAGTGTCAGAGGTGTACCTGGTAGGTGCACCCAGGAGTATCGGATGTTTACCTGGGAGGTCGGAGGTACCTGGGAGTGTGGAGAAGTGTACCTGGGAGTGCTCGGAGGTACCTTGAGTGTAGGTGGTGTACCTGGGAGTGTCTGAGGTGCACCTGGAAGGTCAGAGGTGCCTGAGTGTCAGGAGGTGCACTTGGGAGTGTCAAAGGCACCTTGAGTGACTGAGGTACCTGGGAGGGCCTGAGGTGCACCTGGCAGTGTCTGAGGTGTACTTGGGAGTGTCGGAGGTGTACCTGGAAGTGTCAGAGGTGCCTGGGAGTGTCAGAGGTGCACTTGGGAGGTCAGCACCTGGAGTGACTGAGGTACCTGGGCAGTTAGAGGTGTATCAGGAGTGACAGAGGAGTACATAGGAGTGTCAGAGGTGTACCTGGGAGTGTTGAACGTGTACCTGGGAGTGTCAGAGGTAAACTAGGAATGTCAGTGGAGAACCTGGGAATGTCAGAGGTGTACCTGGGAGTGTCGGAGGTGTACCTGGAGTGTCAGGGGTACCAGGGAGTGTCAGGTGAGTGCCTGGGAGGCAGAGGTGCCTGGGAGTATCGGAGGTGTACCTGGGAGCATCGGAGGTGTTCCTGGAGTGTCAGAGGTGCACCCGAGAATCAGAGGTGTACCTGGAGCACAGGTGTACCAGGAGCAAGGGGTGTAACTGGGAGTGTTGAGGTGTAACTGAGAATGTCAGAGGAACCAGGAGGCCGGTGAGTACCTGGGAGTCCCCAAAGGTGTACCTGGGAGGTCAGACGTGTACCTAGTACGGAGGTTTACCTGGGAGTGCTCGAGTTGTACCTGGGAGTGTCGGAGGTGTACCCGGGAGGTGACAGGTACCGGGAGGTCGGAGAGTACCCCGGAGGTCGGAGGTGTACCTGGGAGTGTCAGAGGTGTACTTGGGAGTCAGGTGTACCTGGGAGTGTCAGAGGTGTACCTGGGAGGTCAGAGGTGCACCTGGGAGTCAGAGGTGTGCCTGGGAGTGTCGCAGGTGTACCTGGGAGTGTCGGAGGTGTACCTGCCAGTGTCATGGTGGGAGCCAGAGGTGCACCAGGTAATGTCAGGAATACCTGGGAGCACAAGCGGTACCTGGGAGTGTCAGAGGTGTACCTAGAGTGTCAGATGTATACTTGGGAGGGCCAGTGAGCCTGGGAGGTTGGGCAGTACCTATGAGTGTCAGAGGTGTACCTGGGAGTGTCAGAGGTACCTGGGAGTGTCGGAGGTGTACCTGGGAGTGTCAGAGGTGTACCTGGGAGCAAGCCGGGTGTACCTTTGAGTTTGAGAAGTGTGCTAGGGAGGTGGAGTGGAGTACCTGGGAGTGTCAGAGATGCACCTGGGAGGTCAGAGGTGTACCTGGAAGTGTCAGAGGTGTACCTGGGAGGCCAGGATGTACCTGGGAGTGTCAGAGGTGCACCTGGGAGCGTTGAGGTACCAGGGAGTGTAAAGGTACCTAGAGTGTCGGAGGTGTACCTGGGAGATGTCAGAGATATACCTGGGAGGATCAAAGGTGTACCTGGGAGTGTCAGGGTATACCTGGGAGGTCTGAGATGTACCTGGGAGGCCAGAGCTGTGCCTGGGAGGCCGAGGTGCACTTGGGGGTGTCAGAGGTGCACCTGGAGTGACTGAGGTGTACCTGGAGTGTCTGAGGTACCTGGGAGGTCGGAGGAGGCACCAGGAGTATCACAGAGTACCTGGATTAATAAGGTGTAACTGGCACCATCAGAGGTGTACCTGGAGGCCAGAGATGCACCTGGGAGTGTGAGAGGTGTATCTGGGAGTGTCACAGGTGTACCTTGGAGGTCAGAAGTGTACTGGGAGTGTCAGAGGTGCACCTGAGTGTCGGAGGTGCACCTGGAGTGTGTGAGAAGTGTACCTGGGAGTGTCGATGGGAGTGTCGGAGGTACCTGGCAGTGTCAGCAGGTACATGGGAGGACAGAGGTGTACCAGGAAATGTCAGTGGAGTACCTGGGAGTGTCAACAGAAGCTGGGAGGACAGAGGTGGACCTAAGAGTAGTCAGAGGTGTACCTGGAGGTCAGAGGCATACTTGGGAGTGTCGGAGGTGTACCTGGGAGTGTAAAAGTGTACCTGGGAGTGTCGGAGGTACCTGGGAGTGTCGGAGGTGTACCTGGGAATGTGTACCTCGAGGTCAGAGCGGTACCTGGGAGTGTCTTAGGTGCACCTCGGAGTGTCAGAGGTGTGCTTCCTGGGAGTTTCAGAGGTGCACTTGAGGCCAGAGGTGCACCTGGGAGGACTGAGGTACCTGGGAGTGTCTGAGGTGCACTGGCAGTGTCTGAGGTACCTGGCAGTGTCTGGAGAGCACCTGGGAGTGTCGGAGGTACCTGGCGTGTCTGAGGTGCATGGGCAGTGTCTGAGGAACCTGGCAGTGTCAGCGGTGTACCTGCGAGTGTCAGAGATGTACCTGGGAGGCCAGAGGTGTATCTGGGAGTAAGCACGTACCTGGGAGGTCAGAGGTGTACCAGGTAATGTCAGTGGAGAACCTGGGAATGTCAGAGGAAACCTGGACTGTCACAGGTGTAACTGGGAGGTCACAGGTGCTCCATGGAATGATTTGAGTACTGGGAGGCCAGAGGTGTACCAGGGATGTCAGAGCTACCTGGAGGTCAGAGTTGTACCTAGGAGTGTCAGAGAATACCTGGGAGTACAGAGGTACCTGGAGTCTAGTGTACCTGAATGTCAATGAAATGGGAGGCCAGAGGTGTACCTTGGAAAGTGCCAGATGTACCTGGGAGGAAAGAGGTCAACACCCACACCAACACAACACCCACACAAAACAAAAACACACCCGGGAGAGTCAAGATGTACCCAAGCAACAGAAAATCTGGGAGGAGAACCGGACTGCACCTGGGAGCGAGGTACGCACCATGTCTGAGCGTACCTGCTGAAACATGACATAGAAGGTCAGGTACCAAGAACCCGTCTACACTGACACATCACTAGCACTGAAAATTTAGATAAAAGGGAGACATGCACCAATGTCGAACACTAATGCCTGAGAACTAGAATTGCACTGAGCACCCTTGAATCCCAGGCACCCACCGACACTCCTGTTCTCACCTCCTGACATCTCTGCAGCCACACCTCTGACACCCAGCTACACCCTGACACTCCCTGGCACCCTCTGACACTCCCCAGGCACACTCTCTGATTCTCCGAGGCACACCCCTGACACTCCCAGGCACACTTCCCATACCCCAGGCACACCTCCGATACTCCCAGGTACACCCCAAAACCCCAGGTACCTTGACACTCTTTGTCCACCTTTGAGACTCAGGCCACACCTTGACACGCCCTGGTACACCTTCGATATTCCCCAGGAACACCTCCGATATTCCAGGTACACCTCTGACACCCCAAGTACACCTCCGATACTCCCAGGCACACCTCCGATACCCCAGGCAAACCTGTGACACTCTCCAGGCACTCCACTGACACTCCCCTGGTACACCCCTGACACTTAGGTACACCTCCGACACTCCCAGGCACACCTCTGACATTCCCAGCTCCACTGACATTCCCTGGCACACTTGACACTCCCAGGTACACGTTCAACACTCCCAGGCACCTCTGACACTCCTATGTACTCCTCTGTCACTCCATACACCTCTAACACTCCCAGGCACACCAGTCACCAGCTGCACCTTTGACACCCCAAGCAACCTCTGACACTCCCAGGCACACCTCTGACACTCCAGGCACACCTCCGACACCCCAGGCACACCTCAGACACTGCCAGGCACACCCAGACACTCCCAGGCACACCTCAGTCACCCACAGCACCTTGACACTCCAGGCACACCCCAGACACCCCAGGCACACCACCCACACCCACAAGTACACCCCAACACTCCCAACACACCTCTGACACTCCAGGCACACCTCTGACACCCCAGGCACACCCCTGACACACCCAGGCACACCGCTGACACCCCAGGCACACCTCTGACATTCCCCAAGCACACCTCTGACACTCCCAGGCACACCTCCGACACACCCCCAGGCACACTGACACCCCAGGCACACTTCTCACACCCCAGGCACACCTCCGACACTCCCAGGACACCCGACACTCCCAGGTAAACCTCCGATACTCCTAGGTGCACCTCTGACACTACCAGGTACACCTCTGACACTTAGGCATTCCTCTGACACTCCCCTGGCACTCTCTGACACCCCAGGCACCTCAGACACTCCTGGAACACCTCTGACACCCAGGTTTACCTCCTTCAATCCCTGGTTCTCCCTGACACCCCAGGCACACCAGACACCCCCAGGCACACCCCAGACACCACCAGGCACACCCTGACACCCCAGGCACACCTCCCAGACATTTCCTAGCACACCTCTGACACACCCAGGCACACCCCCACACCCCAGGCACCCCAGACACCCCTGGCACTTCTCTGACACCCCAGGCACACCTCAGACACCCCAGGCACACCCCAGACATCCCAGGCACACCTCAGACACCCCAGGAACACCTCCTGACACCCCCAGGTACACCGCTGACACTGCCAGGCACCTGACCCATGCACACCTCCGACACCCCAGGCACACCTCTGACACTCTGCACCACCGACACCCCTGGCACACTCTGACACTCCGGTGCACACCTCCTGACACCTCCCATACACCTCTGACAGAACCAGGTGCACCTGCTGACACTCCCAGGCACACACCTGCTGACAATGCCAGGCACACCCCAGACACTGCCAGGCACACCCCAGACACGCCACAGGCACACCCCAGACACTCCCAGGCACACCTCAGACACCCTGTGCGCACCTCTGACACCCCCAAATGCACCCTCTGACACTCCCCAGGCACACCTCTGACACCCCAGGCACACCTCAGACACTCCCAGGCACACCGCTGACACCCAGGCACACCTCTGACACTCTTAAGCACACTCTGACACTCCCCAGATACCCTCTGACACCCAGGCACACCTCTGACACCCCATGCACACTCTACACCCCAGGCACACCTCCGACACCCCAGGCACACCTCTGACACCCCAGGCACACCTCTCACACTCCCAGGTACTCCACTGACATTCTGGCACAACCCTGACACCCCAGGCACACCTCTGACACTCTGGCACAACCCCAGACACCCTGCAGGCACACCTCACACCTGCAAGCACACCTGACACCCCAGGCACTCCTCTGTTACCCCTGATACACGTCTAACACTCCAGGCACACCTGCTGACACCCCAGGCACACCGCTGACACTGCCAGGCACACCCCAGACACTGCCAGGCACACCCCCAGATACTGCCAGTCACACCAGACACCCAGGCACACCCCAGTCACCGGCTGCGCCTCTGGCAACCCCAAGTGCAACCTCTGACCTCTGCCACATCTCTGACACTCTGTGCACACCTGAGACACCTAGGCACACTGCTGACAACTCTGGTACACCTCTGACACCCCAGCCACACTCTGACACTTGCACACCTCCTGACACTTGCAAGTACATTTACACCAACTGTACACCTCCGACACTCTCAGGTACACCTCTGAAACTCCCAGACATCTCTGATAATCCTGCAACCTCTGACACCCCAGGCACACCTCTGACACTCCCCAGGCACATCTCTGACACCCAGGTACACCACTGACACTCCCTGGGATACCACTGACACTCCCCAGGCACACCTCTGACACCTGCAGGCACACCCAGACACCCCAGGCACACCCCCCACACCCCAGGCACACCTCCTGACACCCCAGGCACACCTCTGACACCCCTGTACACCTCTGACATTCCCAGGCACACCTGACATTCCAGGCACACCTCTGACACTCCCAGGCACACCTCCCACACCCCTGGCACACCTCCGACCCCAGGTACACCTCTGACCACCAGGCACCCACTGACACCCCTGCACACCCTGACACTTGGTGCACACCACCTGACACTCCCCAGGTACACCTCTCACATTCCCAGGTTCTCCACTGACACTCCCCGGTACACCTCTGACACTCCAGGTCAAACGTTCAACACTCCCAGGTACACCTCTGACACTCCCCAGGCACACCTCCGACACCCCAGGCACACCTCCGACACTCCCCAGGCATTCCTCTGACACCCCAGGCACACCTCTGACACCCCAGTGCACACTCAGACACTCCAGGTACACCTCTGACACTCCCCAAGCACACCCTTTCACTCCCCCAGGCACACCTCTGACACCCCAGGCACACCCCAGAGCACTCCCACCACACCCTCTGACACTCCCAGGTACACCTCAGACAATCCAGGTACACCTCTGACACTCCCCAGGCACACCCTGACACTCCCCAGGTACACCTGACACTCCCAGGCACACCTCCTGACACTCCCAGGTACACCTCTGACACCCCAGGTACACCTCTGACACTCCCAGGCACACCTCTGACACCCCCCAGGTACACCTCTGACACTCCCAGGCACACCTCCGACACTCCCAGGTACACCTCTGACACTCCCAGGTACACCCCCACCTCCCCAGCCACCCGACACCCCAGGTACACTTCTACACTCCCAGGTACACCTCCGACACTCCCAGGTACACCTCTGACACTCCCAGGTACACTGACACTCCTAGGTACACTCTGACACTTCCAGGTACACCTTGACACTTGGTATTCCACTGACATTACCTGGTACACTCTGACACTCCCAGCTACCCTGCTGACACTGGCAGGTACACCTGACACTCCCCAGGTACACCAGTGACACTCCCAGGCACACCCTGACACCCCAGGCACACCTCAGACGCCCGGTACACCTGCTGACACTCCCAGGTACACCTCTGACACTCCCAAGTACACCTCTGACACTCAGGT
>NW_024747756.1:0-39752 GCF_018991925.1 Homarus americanus | reverse complement strand
GGAGCGTTAGGTTCACCATCACCACCGTGCGAGTGAGTGTACCATGGAGCGTTAGGTTCACCATCACCACCTTGGGTTTGTGTGTTCCAGTGAGGGTTAGGTTCACCATCACCACCGTGGGAGTGTGTGTACCAGGGAGCGTTAGGTTCACCACCGTGGGAGTGTGTGTGTACCAGGGAGCATTAGGTTCACCACCGTGGGAGTGTGTGTACCAGGGAGCATTATGTTCACCATCAACACCATGGGAGTGTGTGTACGAGGGAGCATTAGGTTCACCATCACCACCGTGAGAGTGTGTGTACCAGGGAGCGTTAGGTTCACCATCACCACTGTGGGACTGTGTGTACCAGGAAGCTTTAGGTTCACCGCCGTGGGAGTGTGTGTACCAGGGAGCGTTAGGTTCACCATCACCACGGTGGGAGTGTGTGTAGCAGGGAGCGTTAGGTTCACCTTCCCCACCGTGGGAGTGTGTGTACCAGGGAGCGTTAGGTTCACCAGCACCACCGTGGGAGTGCGTGTACCAGGCATGATGAGGTTCACCGTCACCACCGTGGGAGTGTGTGTACCAGGGAGCGTTAGGTTCACCATCACCACCGTGGGAGTGTGTGTACCAGGGAGCGATAGGTTCACCATCACCACCTTGGCAGTGTGTGTACCAGATAGCGTTAGGTTCACCCTCACCACCGTGGGAGTGTGTGTACCACGTAGCGATAGGTTCACCATCACCACCATGGGAGTGTGTGTACCAGGGAGGGTTAGGATCACCATCACCACCATTGGAGTGTGTGTGTACCTGGGTGTGTTAGGTTCACCGCCGTGTGAGTGTGTGGACCAGTGAGCGTTAGGTTCACCATCACCATCGTGGGAGTGTGTGTACCACGGAGCGTTAGGTTCACCATCACCACCGTGGGAGTGTGTGTACCAGGGAGCGTTAGGTTCACCATCACCACCGTGGGAGTGTGTGTACCTAGGAGCGTTAGGTTCACCATCACCACCGTGGGAGTGTGTGTACCAGGGAGCGTTAGGTTCACCATCACCACCGTGCGAGTGAGTGTACCATGGAGCGTTAGGTTCACCATCACCACCTTGGGTTTGTGTGTTCCAGTGAGGGTTAGGTTCACCATCACCACCGTGGGAGTGTGTGTACCAGGGAGCATTATGTTCACCATCAACACCATGGGAGTGTGTGTAAGAGGGAGCATGAGGTTCACCATCACCACCGTGCGAGTGTGTGCACCAGGGAGCGTTACGTTCACCTTTACCACCGTAGGGGTGTGTGTACCAGGGAGCGTTACGTTCACCATCACCACCGTAGGAGTGTGTGTGTACCAGGATGCGTTAGGTTCACCGCCGTGTGAGTGTGTGTACCAGGGAGCGTAAGGATCACCATAACCACCGTGGGAGTGTGTGTACCAGGGACCGTTAGGTTCACCATCACCACCGAGCGAGTGTGTGTACCAGGGAGCGTTAGGGTCACCATCACCATCGTGGGAGTGTGTGTACCAGGGAGCGTTAGGTTCACCATCACCACCGTGGGAGTGTGTGTACCAGGGAGCATAAGGTTCATCATCGCCACCGTGAGAGTGTGTGTACCAGGGAGCATTAGGTTCACCATTATCACCGTGGGAATGTGTGTACCAGGGAGCGTTAGGTTTACCAACACCAACGTGGGAGTGTGTGTACCAGGGAGCGTTAGGTTCACCGCCGTGGAGTGTGTACCAGGAGCGCAGTTCTACCGCAGGGAGTGTAAACAGGAGCGTTAGGTTTACCATCACCACACTGGGAGTGTGTGTACCAGGGAGCGCAAGGTTCACCATCATCGGTGTCTGTGAACCAGGGAGCGTTAGTTCACCATCACCACCGTGGGAGTGTGTGTACCAGTGAGCGTTAGGTTCACCATCACCACCGTGTGGGTGTGTACCAGGAAGCGTTAGTTTCACCATCACCACCGTGGGAGTGCGTGTACCAGGGAGGGTTAGCTTCACCATCACCACCATGGGATTGTTTGTACCATGGAGCGTTTGGTTCACCATCACCACCGTGGGAGTGTATGTACCAGGGAGCGTTAGGCTCACCATCACCACCGTGGGAGTGTGTGTACCAGATAGCGTTAGGTTCACCATCACCACCGTGGGAGTGTGTGTACCAAGGAGCGTTAGGTTCACCATCATCACCGTGGGAGTGTGTGTACCAGGAAGCGTTAGGTTCACCATCGTGGGTGTCTGTGTGCCAGGGAGAGTTAGGTTCACCATCACCACCGTGGGAGTGTGTGTACCAGGGAGGGTTAGCTTCACCATCACCACCGTGGGAGTGTGTGTACCAGAGAGCGTTAGGTTCACCATCACCCCCTTGCGAGTGTGTGTACGAGGGAGCGTTAGGTTCACCATCAGCACCGTGGGAGTGTGTGTACCAGGGAGCGTTAGGGTCACCATCACCATCATGGGAGTGTGTGTACCAGGGAGCGTTAGGTTCACCGCAGTGGGAGTGTGTGTACCAGGGAGCATTAGGTTCACCATCACCCATCGTGGGGTGTGTGTGCACCAGGGGCGTTAGGTTCACATTGAGTGGGGAGTGTGTGTGCCAGGGGGGGCATTGGTTCACCATCACCATCGTGGGGTGTGTGTACTTGGGGGAGCGTTGGGTTCTACATCACCATCGTGGGTGTCTGTGTACCAGGGAGCGTTAGGTTCACCATCACCACCGTGGGAGTGTGTGTACCAGGAAGCGTTAGGTTCACGATCCCCACCGTGGGAGTGTGTGTAACAGGGAGCTTTAGGTTCACCATCACCACCGTGGGAGTATGTGTACCAGGGAGCGTTAAGTTCACCAACACCACCGTGAGAGCGTGTGTACCAGGGAGTGTTAGGTTCACCATCGTGGGTGTCTGTGTGCCATGGAGCGTTAGGTTCACCATCACCACCCTGGGAGTGTGTGTACCATGGAGCGTTAGGTTCCTTCACCACCGTGGGGAGCGTGTGTGCCAGTGAGTGTTGGGTTCACCATCTCACCACCGTGGGAGTGTGTGTACCAGGGGCCGTTGGGTTCACCATCACCACCGTGGGGAGTGTGTGTACAGATAGCGTTAGGTTCACCATCACCACCATGGGAGTGTCTGTATCAGGTTGGGTTGGGATCACCATCACCGTGGTGTGTGTGTGTACCAGGGAATTGGTTCACCGCCGTGGGAGTGTGTGTACCAGGGAGCGTTAGGTTCATCATCACTACCGTGGGAGTGTGTGTACCAGGGAATGTTAGATTCACCATCACCACCGTGGGAGTGTGTGTACCAGGGAGAGTAAGGTTCACCATCACCACCGTGGGAGTGTGCACGAGGGAGCATTAGGTTCACCATCACCACTGTGGGAGTGTCTGTACCAGGGAGCGTTAGGGTCAACATCACCATCGTGGGAGTGTGTGTACCAGGGAGCGTTAGGTTCACCGCAGTGGGAGTGTGTGTACCAGGGAGCGTTAGGTTCACCATCACCACCGTGGGAGTGTGTGTACCAGGGAGCGTTAGGTTTACCAACACCAACGTGGGTTTGTGTGTACCAGGGAGCGTTAGGTTCACCGCCGTGGGAGTGTGTGTACCAGGGAGCGTTAGGTTTACCATCACCACACTGGGAGTGTGTGTACCAGGGAGCGCTAGGTTCACCATCATCGGTGTCTGTGAACCAGGGAGCGTTAGGTTCACCATCACCACCGTGGGAGTGTGTACCAGGGAGCTTTAGGTTCACCGTCACAACCATGGGCGTGTGTGTACCAGGAAGCGTTAGGTTCACCATCACCACCGTGGGAGTGTGTGTATGAGGGAGCGTTAGGTTCACCATCACCACCGTGTGGGTGTGTACCAGGAAGCGTTAGTTTCACCATCACCACCGTGGGAGTGCGTGTACCAGAGAGGGTTAGCTTCACCATCACCACCATGGGAGTGTGTGTACCATGGAACGTTTGGTTCACCATCACCACCTTGGGAGTGTGTGTACCAGGGAGCGTTAGGCTCACCATCACCACCGTGGGAGTGTGTGTACCAGATAGCGTTAGGTTCACCATCACCACCGTGGGAGTGTGTGTACCAAGGAGCGTTAGGTTCCCCATCATCACCGTGGGTGTGTGTGTACCAGGAAGCGTTAGGTTCACCATCGTGAGTGTCTGTGTACCAGGGAGCGTTAGGTTCACCATCACCACCGTGGGAGTGTGTGTACCAGGGAGGGTTAGCTTCACCATCACCACCGTGGGAGTGTGTGTACCAGAGAGCGTTAGGTTCACCATCACCACCTTCCGAGTGTGTGTACCATGGAGCGTTAGGTTCACCATCAGCACCGTGGGAGTGTGTGTACCAGGGAGCGTTAGGGTCACCATCACCATCATGTGAGTGTGTGTACCAGGGAGCGTTAGGTTCACCGCAGTGGGAGTGTGTGTACCAGGGAGCATTAGGTTCACCATCACCACCGTGGGAGTGTGTGTACCAGGGAGCGTTAGGTTCACCATCACCACCGTGGGAGTGTGTGTACCAGGGAGCGTTAGGTTCACCATCACCACCGTGGGAGTATGTGTACCAGGGAGCGTTAAGTTCACCAACACCACCGTGAGAGTGGGTGTACCAGGGAGTGTTAGGTTCACCATCGTGGGTGTCTGTGTGCCATGGAGCGTTAGGTTCACCATCACCACCCTGGGAGTGTGTGTACCATGGAGCGTTAGGTTCCCCTTCACCACCGTGGGAGTGTGTGTACCAGTGAGTGTTAGGTTCACCATCACCACCGTGGGAGTGTGTGTACCAGGGAGCGTTAGGTTCACCGCCGTGTGAGTGTGTGTACCAGGGAGCGTTAGGTTCACCACCGTGGGAGTGTGTGTACCAGATAGCGTTAGGTTCACCATCACCACCGTAGGAGTGTCTGTACCAGGTTGGGTTAGGATCACCATCACCACTGTGGGAGTGTGTGTGTACCAGGGAGCGTTAGGTTCACCGCCGTGTGAGTGTGTGTACCAGGGAGCGTAAGGTTCACCATAACCACCGTGGGAGTGTGTGTACCACGGAGCGTTAGGTTCACCATCACCACCGTGGGAGTGTGTGTACCAGTGAGTGTTAGGTTCACCATAACCACCGTGGGAGTGTGTGTACCACGGAGCGTTAGGTTCACCATCACCACCGTGGGAGTGTGTGTACCAGGGAATGTTAGATTCACCATCACCACCGTGGGAGTGTGTGTACCAGGTAGCGTTAGGTTCACCATCACCACTGTGGGAGTGTGTACCAGGGAGCATTAGGTTCACCATCACCACTGTGGGAGTGTGCGTACCAGGGAGCGTTAGGTTAACCATCACCACCGTGGGAGTGTGTGTACCAGTGAGCGTTAGGGTCACCATCACCATCGTGGGAGTGTGTGTACCAGGGAGCGTTAGGTTCACCGCAGTGTGGGTGTGAGTACCAGGGAGCATTAGGTTCACCATCAACACCATGGGAGTGTGTGTAAGAGGGAGCATTAGGTTCACCATCACCACCGTGGGAGTGTGTGTACCAAGGTGCGTTAGGTTCACCATCACCACCGTGTGGGTGTGTACCAGGAAGCGTTAGTTTCACCAACACCACCGTGGGAGTGCGCGTACCAGGGACGGTTAGCTTCACCATTCACCACCGTGGGAGTGTGTGTACCAGTGAGTGTTAGGTTCGCCATCACCACCATGGGAGTGTGTGTACCAGGGAGCGTTAGGTTCACCATCACCACCGTGGGAGTGTGTGTACCAGATAGCGTTAGGTTCACCATCACCACCGTAGGAGTGTCTGTACCAGGGAGCATTATGTTCACCATCAACACCATGGGGAGTGTGTGTAGAGGGAGCATTAGGTTCACCATCACCACCGTGAGAGTGTGTGCACTGGGGAGCATTGATTCTGTCACCACCGTGGGGTGTGTACCAGGAGCGTTAGGTTCACCATCACCACCGTGGGAGTGTGTGTGCCAGTGAGGGTTAGGTTCACCATCACCACATGGGAGTGTGTGTACCAGGGAGCATTATGTTCACCATCTACACCATGGGAGTGTGTGTAAGAGGGAGCATTAGGTTCACCATCACCACCGTGAGAGTCTGTGCTCCAGGGATAGTTACGTTCATCATCACCACCGTGGGAGTGTGTGTACCAGGGAGCATTATGTTCACCATCGACACCATGGGAGTGTGTGTAAGAGGGAGCATTAGGTTCACCATCACCACCGTGAGAGTGTGTGCACCAGGGAGCGTTAGGTTCACCATCACCACCGTGGGAGTGTGTGTACCAGGGAGTGTTAGGTTCACCGTCACCACCATGGGAGTGTGTGTACCAGGGAGCGTTAGGTTCACCATCATCACCATGTGAGTGTGTGTACCAGGGAGCGTTAGGTTCACCATCACCACCGTGGGAGTGTGTGTACAAGGGAGCGTTAGGTTCACCATCTCCACCGTGGGAGTGTGTGTCCCAGGAAGCGTTAGGTTCACCATCACCACCGTGGGAGTGTGTGTACCAGGGAGCGTTAGGTTCACCATCACCACCGTGGGAGTATGTGTACCATGGAGCGTTAGGTTCACCATCACCACCTTGGGAGTGTGTGTACCAGTGAGGGTTAGGTTCACCATCACCACCGTGGGAGTGTGTGTACCAGGGAGCATTATGTTCACCATCAACACCATGGGAGTGTGTGTAAGAGGGAGCATTAGGTTCACCATCACCACCGTGAGAGTGTGTGCTCCAGGGATAGTTACGTTCATCATCACCACCGTGGGAGTGTGTGTACCAGGGAGCGTTAGGTTCACCATCACCACCGTGGGTGTGTGTGTACCAGGGAGCGTTAGGTTCACCATTACCACCGTAGGAGTGTGTGTACCAGGGAGCGTTAGGTTCACCATCACCACCTTGGGAGTGTGTGTACCAGGGAGGGTTAGGTTCACCATCACTACCGTGGGAGCGTGTGTACCAGGGAGCATTAGGTTCACCACCGTGGGATTGTGTGTACCAGGGAGCGTTAGGTTCACCATCACCACCGTGGGAGTGTGTGTACCAAGGAGTGTTAGGTTCACCGCCGTGGATGTGTGTGTGCCAGGGAGCATTAGGTTCACCATCACCACCGTTGGAGTGTGTGTACCAGGGAGTGTTAGGTTCACCATCGTGGGTGTCTGTGTGCCAGGGAGCGTTAGGTTTACCATCACCACCGTGGGAGTGTGTGTACCAGGGAGCGTTAGGTGCACGGTCACCACCGTGGGAGTGTGTGTACCATTGAGCGTTAGGTTCACCTTCACCACCGTGGGAGTGTGTGTGTTCCAGGGAGCGTTAGGTTCACATTCACCACCGTGGGAGTGTGTGTACCAGGGAGCGTTAGGATCACCATCACCACCGTGGGAGTGTGTACCAGGGAGCATTAGGTTCACCATCACCACTGTGGGTGTGTGTGTACCAGGGAGCGTTAGGTTCACCATCACCAACGTGGGAGTGTGTGTATCAGGGAGCGTTAGGGTCACCATCACCATCGTGGGAGTGTGTGTACCAGGGAGCGTTAGGTTCACCGCAGTGGGAGTGTACCAGGAGCGCAGGTTCACCAAGAGTAGGAGTGTGTGTACCTGGGAGCGTTAGGGTTCACCATCACCACTGCGGGGAGTGTGTGTACCAGGGAGTGTTAGGCTAGCGCCGTGGGAGTGTGTGTACTATGGAGCATTAGGTTCACCATCACTGTGTGAGTGTGTGTACAGGGAGCGTTAGGGTTCACCTTTCACCCTCACAGGAGTGTGTGTATCTGGGAATGTTAGGTTCACCATCACCACCGTGGGGAGTGTGTACTTGTGGAGCGTTAGGTTCACCATCAGCACCGTGGGAGTGTGTACCAGGGAGCGTTAGGGTCACCATCACTATCGTGGGAGTGTGTGAACCAGGGAGCGTTAGGTTCACCGCAGTGGGAGTGTGTGTGCCAGGGAGCATTAGGTTCACCATCACCATCGTGCCGTGTGAGTGTGTGTATCAGGGAGCGTTAGGTTCACCATCACCACCGTAGGAGTGTGTGTACCATGGAGCGTTAGGTTCACCCTCACCACCGTGGGAGTGTGTGTACCAGGGAGCGTTAGGTTCACCATCTCCACCGTGGGAGTGTGTGTACCAGGGAGCGTTAGGTTCACCATCACCACCGTGGGAGTGTGTGTACAAGGGAGCGTTAGGTTCACCATCACCACCGTGGGAGTATGTGTACCAGGGAGCGTTAAGTTCACCAACACCACCGTGAGAGTGTGTGTATCAGGGAGTGTTAGGTTCACAATCTTGGGTGTCTGTGTGCCATGGAGCGTTAGGTTCACCATCACCACCTTGGGAGTGTGTGTACCATGGAGCGTTAGGTTCCCCAACACCACCGTGGGAGTGTGTGTACCAGTGAGTGTTAGGTTCACCATCACCACCGTGGGAGTGTGTGTACCAGGTTGGGTTAGGATCACCATCATCACAGTGGGAGTGTTTGTGTACCAGGGAGCGTTAGGGTCACCGCCGTGTGAGTGTGTGTACCAGGGAGCGTAAGGTTCACCATAACCACCGTGGGATTGTGTGTACCACGGAGCGTTAGGTTCACCATCACCACCGTGGGAGTGTGTGTACCAGGGAATGTTAGATTCACCATCACCACCGTGGGAGTGTGTGTACCAGGGAGAGTTAGGTTCACCATCACCACCGTGGAAGTGTGTATCTGGGAGCATTAGGTTCACCATCACCACTGTGGGAGTGTGTGTACCAGGGAGCGTTAGGTTCATCACCACCGTGGGAGTGTGTGTACCAGGGAGCGTTAGGGTCACCATCACCATCGTGGGAGTGTGTGTATCAGGGAGCGTTAGGTTCACCGCAGTGGGAGTGTGTACCATCGAGCGTTAGGTTTACCATCACCACATTGGGAGTGTGTGTACCAGGGAGTGCTAGGTTCACCATCATCGATGTCTGTGAACCAGGGAGCGTTTGGATCACCATCACCACCGTTGGAGTGTGTGTACCAGGGAGCGTTAGGTTCACCGTCACAACCATGGGCGTGTGTGTACCAGGGAGCGTTAGGTTCACGATCACCACCGTGTGGGTGTGTGCACCTTGGAGCGTTTGGTTCACCATCACCACCGTGGAAGTGTGTGTACCAGGGAGCGGTAGGTTCACCATCACCACCGTGGAAGTGTGTGTACGAGGAAGCGTTAGGTTCACCATCACCACCGTGGGAGTGTGTGTACCAGGGAATGTTAGATTCACCATCAAAACCGTGGGAGTGTGTGTACCAGGGAGATTTAGGTTCACCATCACCACCGTGGGAGTGTGTACCAGGGAGCATTAGGTTCACCATCACCACTGTGGGAGTGTGTGTACCACGGAGCGTTAGGTTCACCATATCCACCGTGGGAGTGTGTGTACCAGGGAATGTTAGATTCACCATTACCACCATGGGAGTGTGTGTACCAGGGAGGGTTAGGTTCACCATCACCTCCGTAGGAGTGTGTGTACCAGGGAGCGTTAGGTTCACCATCACCACCATGGGAGTGTGTGTACTAGGGAGGGTTATGTTCACCATCACCACCGTGAGAGTGTGTGCACCAGGGAGCATTAGGTTCACCATCACCACCGTGGGAGTGTGTGTACCAGTTAGCATTAGGTTCACCACCGTGGGAGTGTGTGTACCAGGGAGCATTATGTTCACCATCGACACCATGGGAGTGTGTGTAAGAGGGAGCATTAGGTTGACCATCATCACCGTGAGAGTGTGTGCACCAGGGAGCGTTAGGTTCACCATCACCACCGTGGGAGTGTGTGTGTACCAGGGAGCATTAGGTTCACCATCACCACCTTAGGAGTGTGTGTACCAGTGAGGGTTAGGTTCACCATCACCACATGGGAGTGTGTGTACCAGGGAGCATTAT
The DNA here is from genome assembly GCF_018991925.1 of Homarus americanus. Classification (NCBI taxonomy): domain Eukaryota; kingdom Metazoa; phylum Arthropoda; class Malacostraca; order Decapoda; family Nephropidae; genus Homarus; species Homarus americanus. Next base: position 29,858 of record NW_024747756.1, on the reverse strand, counting down.
GTTCACCATCTACACCATGGGAGTGTGTGTAAGAGGGAGCATTAGGTTCACCATCACCACCGTGAGAGTGTGTGCTCCAGGGATAGTTACGTTCATCATCACCACCGTGGGAGTGTGTGTACCAGGGAGCGTTAGGTTCACCGTCACCAAAGTGGGGGTGTGTGTACCAGGGAGAGTTAGGTTCACCATTACCACCGTAGGAGTGTGTGTACCAGGGAGCGTTAGGTTCACCATCACCACCTTGGGAGTGTGTGTACCAGGGAGGGTTAGGTTCACCATCACTACCATGGGAGTGTGTGTACCAGGGAGCATTAGGTTCACCACCGTGGGATTGTGTGTACCAGGGAGCGTTAGGTTCACCATCACCACCGTGGGAGTGTGTGTACCAGGGAGTGTTAGGTTCACCGCCGTGGATGTGTGTGTGCCAGGGGATGGTTCGCCATCACCACCGTTGGGTGTGTGTACCAGGGAGCGTTAGGTTCACCATCACCACCGTGGGAGTGTGTGTACCGGGCGTTGGGTTCACCATCACCACCATGGGGTGTGTACCAGGGAGGGTTAGGTTCACCATCACCACCGTGGGGTGTGTGTACCAGGGGCGTTGGGTTCACCATCACCACCTTGGGTGTGTGTACCAGGGGAGGTTAGGTTCACCATCACCACCATGAGGTGTGTGCACCAGGGGCATTATGTTCACCATCAACACCATGGGAGTGTGTGTAAGAGGGAGCATTAGGTTCACCATCACCACCGTGAGAGTGTGTGCACCAGGGAGCGTTAGGTTCACCATCACCACCGTGGGAGTGTGTGTACCAGGGATTGTTAGGTTCACCGTCACCACCATGGGAGTGTGTGTACCAGGGAGCGTTAGGTTCACCATCATCACCGTGTGAGTGTGTGTACTAGGGAGCGTTAGGTTCACCATCACCACCGTGGGAGTGTGTGTACCAGGGAGCGTTAGGTTCACCATCTCCACCGTGGGAGTGTGTGTCCCAGGAAGCGTTAGGTTCACCATCACCACAGTGGGAGTGTGTGTACCACCCCAGGGGCCACGTTGGAGTTCCTGTCACCACCGTGGGGAGTGTGTGTGCCTGCATGGACGTTAGGTTCACCATCACCACCTTGGGAGTGTGTGTGTACCAGCTGAAGGGGGTTAGGTTCACCATCACCACCGTGGGAGTGTGTGTACCAGGGAGCATTATGTTCACCATCTACACCATGGGAGTGTGTGTAAGAGGGAGCATTAGGTTCACCATCACCACCGTGAGAGTGTGTGCTCCAGGGATAGTAACGTTCATCATCACCACTGTGGGAGTGTGTGTACCAGGGAGCGTTAGGTACACCATCACCACCGTGGGTGTGTGTGTACCAGGGAGCGTTAGGTTCACCATTACCACCGTAGGAGTGTGTGTACCAGGGAGCGTTAGGTTCACCATCCCCACCTTGGGAGTGTGTGTACCAGGGAGGGTTAGGTTCACCATCACTACCGTGGGAGTGTGTGTACCAGGGAGCATTAGGTTCACCACCGTGGGATTATGTGTGCCAGGGGCGTTAGGTTCACCATCACCACCGTGGGAGTGTGTGTACCAGGGGTGTTGAGTTCACCATAAATGGATATTAATGTGCAGGGTTACGTGGGTTCTGCATCACCACCGTTGGAGTGTGTGTACCAGGGAGTGTTAGGTTCACCATCGTGGGTGTCTGTGTGCCAGGAAGCGTTAGGTTTACCATCACCACCGTGGGAATGTGTGTACCAGGGAGCGTTAGGTGCACGGTCACCACCGTGGGAGTGTGTGTACTATTGAGCGTTAGGTTCACCTTCACCACCGTGGGAGTGTGTGTACCAGGGAGCGTTAGGTTCACCTTCACCACCGTGGGAGTATGTGTACCAGGGAGCGTTAGGTTCACCATCACCACCGTGGGAGTGTGTACCAGGGAGCATTAGGTTCACCATCACCACTGTGGGTGTGTGTGTACCCAGGGGAGCGTTAGGTTCACCATCACCAACGTGGGAGTTTGTGTACCAGGGAGCGTTAGGGTCACCATCACCATCGTGGGAGTGTGTGTACCAGGGAGCTTTAGGTTCACCGCAGTGGGAGTGTGTGTACCAGGGAGCGTTAGGTTCACCGCAGTAGGAGTGTGTGTACCAGGGAGCGTTAGGTTCACCATCACCACCGTGGGGGTGTGTGTACCAGGGAGTGTTAGGTTCAGCGCCGTGGGAGTGTGTGTACCAGGGAGCATTAGGTTTACCATCACCACCGTGTGAGTGTGTGTACCAGGGAGCGTTAGGTTCACCTTCACCCCCGTGGGAGTGTGTGTATCTGGGAATGTTAGGTTCACCATCACCACCGTGGGAGTGTGTGTACCAGAGAGCGTTAGGTTCACCATCAGCACCGTGAGAGTGTGTGTACCAGGGAGCGTTAGGGTCACCATCACCATCGTGGGAGTGTGTGAACCAGGGAGCGTTAGGTTCACCGCAGTGGGAGTGTGTGTACCAGGGAGCATTAGGTTCACCATCACCATCGTCGGAGTGTGTGTACCAGGGAGCGTTAGGTTCACCGCCGTGTGAGTGTGTGTATCAGGGAGCGTTAGGTTCACCATCACCACCGTAGGAGTGTGTACCATGTGGGAGCGTTAGGGTTCACCCTCACCACTGTGGGAGGTACCAGGAGCGTTAGGTTCACCATCTCCACCCTGGGAGTGTGTGTGTACCAGGGAGCGTTAGGTTCACCATCACCACTGTGGGGAGTTCTGTGTACAAGGAGCGTTAGGGTTCACCATCACCACCGTGGGAGTATGTAAACCAGGGAGCGTTAAGTCTACCAACAATTACCAGAGAGTGTGTGTATCAGGAGTGTTAGGGTTCACACAATCGTGGGTGTTCAGGGTGTTATGGAGCGTTAGGTTCACCATCACCACCGTGGGAGTGTGTGTACCAGGGAGCGTTAGGTTCACCATCTCCACCGTGGGAGTGTGTGTACCAGATAGCGTTAGATTCACCATCACCACCGTAGGAGTGTCTGTACCAGGTTGGGTTAGGATCACCATCATCACCGTGGGAGTGTGTGTGTACCAGGGAGCGTTAGGGTCACCGCCGTGTGAGTGTGTGTACCAGGGAGCGTAAGGTTCACCATAACCACCGTGGGAGTGTGTGTACCACGGAGCGTTAGGTTCACTATCACCACCGTGAGAGTGTGTGTACCAGGGAATGTTAGATTCACCATCACCACCGTGGGAGTGTGTGTACCAGGGAGAGTTAGGTTCACCATCACCACCGTGGGAGTGTGTCAGGGAGCATTAGGTTCACCATCACCACTGTGGGAGTGTGTGTACCAGGGAGCGTTAGGTTCATCACCACCGTGGGAGTGTGTGTACCAGGGAGCGTTAGGGTCACCATCACCATCGTGGGAGTGTGTGTATCAGGGAGCGTTAGGTTCACCGCAGTGGGAGTGTGTACCAGGGAGCGTTAGGTTTACCATCACCACATTGGGAGTGTGTGTACCAGGGAGTGCTAGGTTCACCATCATCGATGTCTGTGAACCAGGGAGCGTTAGGATCACCATCACCACCGTTGGAGTGTGTGTACCAGGGAGCGTTAGGTTCACCGTCACAACCATGGGCGTGTGTTTACCAGGGAGCGTTAGGTTCACCATCACCACCGTGGCAGTGTGTGTACCAGGGAGCGTTAGGTTCACGATCACCACCGTGTGGGTGTGTGCACCTTGGAGCGTTTGGTTCACCATCACCACCGTGGAAGTGTGTGTACCAGGGAGCGTTAGGTTCACCATCACCACCGTGGAAGTGTGTGTACCAGGAAGCGTTAGGTTCACCATCACCACCGTGGGAGTGTGTGTACCAGGGAATGTAAGATTCACCATCAAAACCGTGGGAGTGTGTGTACCAGGGAGATTTAGGTTCACCATCACCACCGTGGGAGTGTGTACCAGGGAGCATTAGGTTCACCATCACCACTGTGCGAGTGTGTGTACCACGGAGCGTTAGGTTCACCATCACCACCGTGGGAGTGTGTGTACCAGGGAATGTTAGATTCACCATCACCACCATGGGAGTGTGTGTACCAGGGAGGGTTAGGTTCACCATCACCTCCGTGGGAGTGTGTGTTCCAGGGAGCGTTAGGTTCACCATCACCACCATGGGAGTGTGTGTACCAGGGAGGGTTATGTTCACCATCACCACCGTGAGAGTGTGTGCACCAGGGAGCATTAGGTTCACCATCACCACCGTGGGAGTGTGTGTACCAGTTAGCATTAGGTTCACCAACGTGGGAGTGTGTGTACCAGGGAGCATTATGTTCACCATCGACACCATGGGAGTGTGTGTAAGAGGGAGCATTAGGTTCACCATCACCACCGTGAGAGTGTGTGCACCAGTGAGGGTTAGGTTCACCATCACCACATGGGAGTGTGTGTATCAGGGAGCATTATGTTCACCATCTACACCATGGGAGTGTGTGTAAGAGGGAGCATTAGGTTCACCATCACCACCGTGAGAGTGTGTGCTCCAGGGATAGTTACGTTCATCATCACCACCGTGGGAGTGTGTGTACCAGGGAGCGTTAGGTTCACCATCACCACCGTGGGGGTGTGTGTACCAGGGAGCGTTAGGCTCACCATTACCACCGTAGGAGTGTGTGTACCAGGGAGCGTTAGGTTCACCATCACCACCATGGGAGTGTGTGTACCAGGGAGGGTTAGGTTCACCATCACTACCGTGGGAGTGTGTGTACCAGGGAGCATTAGGTTCACAACCGTGGGATTGTGTGTACCAGGGAGCGTTAGGTTCACCATCACCACCGTGGGAGTGTGTGTACCAGGGAGTGTTAGGTTCACCGCCGTGGATGTGTGTGTGCCAGGGAGCATTAGGTTCACCATCACCACCGCTGGAGTGTGTGTACCAGGGAGTGTTAGGTTCACCATCGTGGGTGTCTGTGTGCCAGGGAGCGTTAGGTTTACCATCACCACCGTGGGAGTGTGTGTACCAGGGAGCGTTAGGTTCACCATCACCACCATGGGAGTGTGTGTACCATGGAGGGTTAGGTTCACCATCACCACCGTGGGAGTGTGTGTACCAGGGAGCGTTAGGTTCATCATCACCACCTTGGGAGTGTGTGTACCAGGGAGGGTTAGGTTCACCATCACCACCATGAGAGTGTGTGCACCAGGGAGCATTATGTTCACCATCAACACCATGGGAGTGTGTGTAAGAGGGAGTTCACCATCACCAACGTGGAGTGTGTGTACAAGGAGCGTTAGGGTCACCATCATCGTGGGAGGTTGTACCAGGAGCTGCTTAGGTTCTCACCCGTGTGGGAGTGTGTGTGTACTAGGGAGCGTTAGGTCCACCGCCGTGTGAGTGTGTTTACGAGGGAGCGTTAGGTTCACCATCACCACTGTGGGAGTGTGTGTACCACGGAGCGTTATGTTCACCATCACCACCGTGGGGGTGTGTGTACCAGGGAATGTTAGGTTTACCAACACCAACGTGGGAGTGTGTGTACCAGGGAGCGTTAGGTTCACCGCCGTGAGAGTGTGTGTACCAGGGAGCGTTAGGTTCACCATCACCACCGTGGGAGTGTGTGTACCAGGGAGCGTCATGTTCACCACGCACTGTGGGAGGTGTGTACCAGGGGAGCGTTAGGGGTCACCATCACCATCGGGGAGTGTGTGAACCAGGGAGCGTTAGGGTTCACCGCAGTGAGTGCAGGTGGTACCAGGGAGCATTAGGTTCACCATCACCATCGTGGGAGTGTGAGTACCAGGAAGCGTTAGGTTCACCGCCGTGTGAGTGTGTGTATCAGGGAGCGTTAGGTTCACCATCACCACCGTAGGAGTGTGTTTACCACGGAGCGTTAGGTTCACCATCACCACCGTGGGAGTGTGTGTACGAGGGAGCGTTAGGTTCACCATCACCACCGTGGGAGTGTGTGTACCAGGGAGCGTTAGGTTCACCATCACCACCGTGGGAGTGTGTGTACCAGGGAGCGTTAGGTTCACCATCTCCACCGTGGGAGTGTGTGTACCAGATAGCGTTAGGTTCACCATCACCACCGTAGGAGTGTCTGTACCAGGTTGGGTTAGGATCACCATCACCACCGTGGGAGTGTGTGTTTACCAGGGAGCGTTAGGGTCACCGCCGTGTGAGTGTGTGTACCAGGGAGCGTAAGGTTCACCATAACCACCGTGGGAGTGTGTGTACCACGGAGCGTTAGGCTCACCATCACCACCGTGGGAGTGTGTGTGCCAGGGAATGTTAGATTCACCATCACCACCGTGGGAGTGTGTGTACCAGGGAGAGTTAGGTTCACCATCACCACCGTGGAAGTGTGTATCAGGGAGCAGTAGGTTCACCATCACCACTGTGGGAGTGTGTGTACCAGGGAGCGTTAGGTTCATCACCACCGTGGGAGTGTGTGTACCAGGGAGCGTTAGGGTCACCATCACCATCGTGGGAGTGTGTGTATCAGGGAGCGTTAGGTTCACCGCAGTGGGAGTGTGTACCAGGGAGCGTTAGGTTTACCATCACCACATTGGGAGTGTGTGTACCAGGGAGTGCTAGGTTCACCATCATCGATGTCTGTGAACCAGGGAGCGTTAGGATCACCATCACCACCGTTGGAGTGTGTGTACCAGGGAGCGTTAGGTTCACCGTCACAACCATGGGCGTGTGTTTACCAGGGAGCGTTAGGTTCACCATCACCACCGTGGCAGTGTGTGTACCAGGGAGCGTTAGGTTCACGATCACCACCGTGTGGGTGTGTGCACCTTGGAGCGTTTGGTTCACCATCACCACCGTGGAAGTGTGTGTACCAGGGAGCGTTAGGTTCACCATCACCACCGTGGAAGTGTGTGTACCAGGAAGCGTTAGGTTCACCATCACCACCGTGGGAGTGTGTGTACCAGGGAATGTAAGATTCACCATCAAAACCGTGGGAGTGTGTGTACCAGGGAGATTTAGGTTCACCATCACCACCGTGGGAGTGTGTACCAGGGAGCATTAGGTTCACCATCACCACTGTGCGAGTGTGTGTACCACGGAGCGTTAGGTTCACCATCACCACCGTGGGAGTGTGTGTACCAGGGAATGTTAGATTCACCATCACCACCATGGGAGTGTGTGTACCAGGGAGGGTTAGGTTCACCATCACCTCCGTGGGAGTGTGTGTACCAGGGAGCGTTAGGTTCACCATCACCACCATGGGAGTGTGTGTACCAGGGAGGGTTAGGTTCACCATCACCACCGTGAGAGTGTGTGCACCAGGGAGCATTAGGTTCACCATCACCACCGTGGGAGTGTGTGTACCAGTTAGCATTAGGTTCACCACCGTGGGAGTGTGCGTACCAGGGAGCATTATGTTCACCATCGACACCATGGGAGTGTGTGTAAGAGGGAGCATTAGGTTCACCATCACCACCGTGAGAGTGTGTGCACCAGGGAGCGTTAGGTTCACCATCACCACCGTGGGAGTGTGTGTGTACCAGGGAGCATTAGGTTCACCATCACCACCTTGGGAGTGTGTGTACCAGTGAGGGTTAGGTTCACCATCACCACATGGGAGTGTGTGTACCAGGGAGCATTATGTTCATCATCTACACCATGGGAGTGTGTGTAAGAGGGAGCATTAGGTTCACCATCACCACCGTGAGAGTGTGTGCTCCAGGGATAGTTACGTTCATCATCACCACCGTGGGAGTGTGTGTACCAGGGAGCGTTAGGTTCTCCATCACCAAAGTGGGGGTGTGTGTACCAGGGAGAGTTAGGTTCACCATTACCACCGTAGGAGTGTGTGTACCAGGGAGCGTTAGGTTCACCATCACCACCTTGGGAGTGTGTGTACCAGTGAGGGTTAGGTTCACCATCACCACCGTGGGAGTGTGTGTACCAGGGAGCATTATGTTCACCATCTACACCATGGGAGTGTGGGTAAGAGGGAGCATTAGCTTCACCATCACCACCGTGAGAGTGTGTGCACCAGGGATAGTTACGTTCATCATCACCACCGTGGGAGTGTGTGTACCAGGGAGCGTTAGGTTCACCATCACCACCGTGGGGGTGTGTGTACCAGGGAGCGTTAGGTTCACCATTACCACCGTAGGAGTGTGTGTACCAGGGAGCGTTAGGTTCACCATCACCACCTTGGGAGTGTGTGTACCAGGGAGGGTTAGGTTCACCATCACTCCCGTGGGAGTGTGTGTACCAGGGAGCATTAGGTTCACCACAGTGGGATTGTGTGTACCAGGGAGCGTTAGGTTCACCATCACCACCGTGGGAGTGTGTGTACCAGGGAGTGTTAGGTTCACCGCCGTGGATGTGTGTGTGCCAGGGAGCATTAGGTTCACCATCACCACCGCTGGAGTGTGTGTACCAGGGAGTGTTAGGTTCACCATCGTGGGTGTCTGTGTGCCAGGGAGCGTTAGGTTTACCATCACCACCGTGGGAGTGTGTGTACCAGGGAGCGTTAGGTGCACGGTCACCACCGTGGGAGTGTGTGTACCATTCAGCGTTAGGTTCACCTTCACCACCGTGGGAGTGTGTGTCCCAGGGAGCGTTAGGTTCACCATCACCACCGTGGGAGTGTGTGTACCAGGGAGCGTTAGGTTCACCATCACCACCGTGGGAGTGTGTGCCAGGAGCATTAGGTTCACCATCACCACTGTGGGTGTGTGTGTGTACCAGGAGCGTTAGGTTCACCATCACCAACGTGGGTGTGTGTGCCAGGGAGCGTTAGGGTCTACATCACCATCATTGGGAGTGTGTGTACCAGGGAGCGTTAGGTTCACCGCCGTGGGAGTGTGTGTACCAAGGAGCGTTAGGTTCACCGCAATGGGAGTGTTTGTACCAGGGAGCGTTGGGTTCACCATCACCCCAGTGGGAGTGTGTGTACCAGGGAGTGTTAGTTTCACCATCGTGGGTGTCTATGTACCAGGGAGCGTTAGGTTAACCATCACCACTGTGTGAGTGTGTGTACCAGGGAGCGTTAGGTTCACCGTCACCACCGTGGGAGTGTGTGTACCAAGGAGCGTTAGGTACACCATCACCCCCGTGGGAGTGTGTGTACCAGGGAGCATTAGGTTCACCATCACCACCGTGGGAGTGTGTGTTCAATAGAGCGTTAGGTTCACCGTCACCACCGTGGGAGTGTGTGTACCAGGGAGCGTTAGGTTCACCATCACCACCTTGGGAGTGTGTGTACCAGGGAGAGTTAGGGTCACCATCACCATCGTGGGAGTGTGTGTATCAGGGAGCGTTAGGTTCACCGCAGTGGGAGTGTGTACCAGGGAGCGTTAGGTTTACCATCACCACATTGGGAGTGTGTGTACCAGGCAGTGCTAGGTTCACCATCATCGATGTCTGTGAACCAGGGAGCGTTAGGATCACCATCACCACCGTTGGAGTGTGTGTACCAGGGAGCGTTAGGTTCACCGTCACAACCATGGGCGTGTGTGTACCAGGGAGCGTTAGGTTCACCATCACCACCGTGTGGGTGTGTGTACCTTGGAGCGTTTGGTTCACCATCACCACCGTGGAAGTGTGTGTACCAGGGAGCGTTAGGTTCACCATCACCACCGTGGAAGTGTGTGTACGAGGAAGCGTTAGGTTCACCGCCCTGTGAGTGTGTGTACCAGGGAGCGTAAGGTTCACCATAACCACCGTGGGAGTGTGTGTACCACGGAGCGTTAGGTTCACCATCACCACCGTGGGAGTGTGTGTACCAGGGAATGTTAGATTCACCATCACCACCATGGGAGTGTGTGTACCAGGGAGGGTTAGGTTCACTATCACCTCCGTGGGAGTGTGTGTACCAGGGAGCGTTAGGTTCACCATCACCACCATGGGAGTGTGTGTACCAGGGAGGGTTAGTTTCACCATCACCATCGTGAGAGTGTGTGCCCCAGGGAGCATTAGGTTCACCATCACCACCGTGGGAGTGTGTGTACCAGTTAGCATTAGGTTCACCACCGAGGGAGTGTGTTACCAGGGAGCATTATGTTCACCATCGACACCATGGGAGTGTGTGTAAGAGGGAGCATTAGGTTCACCATCACCACCGTGAGAGTGTGTGCACCACGGAGCGTTAGGTTCACCATCACCACCGTGGGAGTGTGTGTACCAGGGAGCGTTAGGTTCACCATCACCACCGTGGGAGTGTGTAAGAGGAGCGTGGGTTACATCACCACCGTAGGAGTGTCTGTACCAGGGAGTGTTAGGTTCACCGTCACCACCGTGGGAGTGTGTGTACCAGGGAGCGTTAGGTCCACCATCACCACCGTGGGGGTGTGTGTACCAGGGAGCGTTAGGTTCACCATTACCACCGTAAGAGTGTGTGTACCAGGGAGCGTTAGGTTCACCATCACCACCTTGGGAGTGTGTGTACCAGGGATGGTTAGGTTCACCATCACTACCGTGGGGGTGTGTGTACCACGGAGCATTAGGTTCACCACCGTGGGATTGTGTGTACCAGGGAGCGTTAGGTTCACCATCACCACAGTGGGAGTGTGTGTACCAGGGAGTGTTAGGTTCACCGCCGTGGATGTGTGTGTGCCAGGGAGCATTAGGTTCACCATCACCACCGTTGGAGTGTGTGTACCAGGGAGTGTTAGGTTCGCCATCGTGGGTGTCTGTGTGCCAGGGAGCGTTAGGTTCACCATCACCACCGTGGGAGTGTGTGTACCAGGAAGCGTTAGGTTCACCGCCGTGTGAGTGTGTGTACCAGGGAGCGTAAGGTTCACCATCACCACCGTGGGAGTGTGTGTACCAGGGAATATTAGATTCACCATCACTACCGTGGGAGTGTGTTCGAGGCATTAGGTTCACCATCACCACCGTCAGAGTGTGTGTACCAGGGAGCGTTAGGTTCACCGCCGTGAGGTGTCTGTACCAGGGCGTTAGGTTCACCATCACCACCGTGGGGAGTGTGTACCAGAGGCGTTAGGTTCTACATCACCACCGTGGGAGTGTGTGTAACCGAGAGGCGTTAGGTTCACCATCACCACCGTGGGGTGTGTGTACCGGGAGCGTTAGGTTTTCCATCACCACCGTGGGAGTATGTGTACCAGGGGGCGTTAAGTTCACCAACACCACCGTGAGGGGTAAGATTGTACCAGGGAGTGTTAGGTTCACCATCGTGGGTGTCTGTGTGCCATGGAGCGTTAGGTTCACCACCACCACCTTGGGAGTGTGTGTACCATGGAGCGTTAGGTTCCCCTACACCATCGTGGGAGTTTGTGTACCAGTGAGTGTTAGGTTCACCATCACCACCGTGGGAGTGTGTGTACCAGGGAGCGTTAGGTTCACCATCACCACCGTGGGAGTATGTGTACCAGGGAGCGTTAAGTTCACCAACACCACCGTGAGAGTGTGTGTACCAGGGAGTGTTAGGTTCACCATCGTGGGTGTCTGTGTGCCATGGAGCGTTAGGATCACTATCACCACCCTGGGAGTGTGTGTACCATGGAGCGTTAGGTTCCCCTTCACCACCGTGGGAGTGTGTGTACCAGTGAGTGTTAGGTTCACCATCACCACAGTGGGAGTGTGTGTACCAGGGAGCGTTAGGTTCACCATCACCACCGTGGGAGTGTGTGTACCAGATAGCATTAGGTTCACCATCACCACCGTAGGAGTGTCTGTACCAGGTTGGGTTAGGATCACCATCACCACCGTGGGAGTGTGTGTGTACCAGGGAGCGTTAGGTTCACCATCACCACCATGGGGTGTCGTGGCCTCAGAATGTTAGATTCACATCACCACCGTGGGGAGTGTGTGTACTAGGGAGCATTAGGTTCACCAACACCACCCTGGGAGTTTGTGTACCAGGGAGCATTAGGTTCACCATCACCACTGTGAGAGTGTGTGTACCAGGGAGCGTTCGGTTCACCATCACCACCGTGGGAGTGTGTGTACCAGGGAGCGTTAGGTTTACCAACACCAACGCCTGAGTGTGTGTACTAGGGAGCGTTAAGTTCACCGCCGTGGGAGTGTGTGTACCAGGGAGCGTTAGGTTTACCATCACCACACTGGGAGTGTGTGTACCAGGTAGCGTTAGGTTCACCATCATCGGTGTCTGTGAACCAGGGGCGTGGGTTCACCATCGCCACCGTGGGGTGTGTGTACCAGGGAGCGTTAGGTTCACCGTCACAACCATGGGCGTGTGTGTACCGGGAGCGTTAGGTTCACCATCACCGTGGGGTGTGTGTACCCGAGGCGTTAGGTTCACCATCACCACCGTTTGGGTGTGTACCAGGAAGCGTTAGTTTCACCATACACCACCGTGGGAGTGCGTGTACCAGGGAGGGTTGGCTTCGCATCACACGGATGGGGTGTGTGTGTACCTTGGAGCGTTTGGTTCACCATCACCACCGTGGAGTGTGTGTACCAGGGGCGTTAGGTTCACCATCACCACCGTGGGGTGTGTGTACCAGGAAGCGTTAGGTTCACCGCCCTGTGAGTGTGTGTACCAGGGAACGTAAGGTTCACCATATCCACCGTGGGAGTGTGTGTACCACGGAGCGTTAGGTTCACCATCACCACCGTGGGAGTGTGTGTACCAGGGAATGTTAGATTCACCATCACCACCTTGGGAGTGTGTGTACCAGGGAGCATTAGGTTCACCATCACCACCGTCAAAGTGTGTGTACCAGGGAGCGTTAGGTTCACCGCCGTGAGAGTGTGTGTACCAGGGAGCGTTAGGTTTACCATCACCACATTGGGAGTGTGTGTACCAGGGAGCGTTAGGTTCACCGTTACAACCATGGGCGTATGTGTACTAGGGAGCGTTAGGTTCACCATCACCACCGTGGGAGTGTGTGTACCAGGTAGCGTTAGGTTCACCATCACCACCTTGCGAGTGTGTGTACCAGGGAGCGTGAGGTTCACCAACGTGGGAGTGTGTGGGTACCAGGGAGCATTAGGTTCACCACCGTGGGAGTGTGTGTACTAGGGAGCATTATGTTCACCATCAACACCATGGGAGTGTGTGTAAGAGGGAGCATTAGGTTCACCATCACCACCGTGAGAATGTGTGCACCAGGGAGCATTAGTTCACCATCACCACCGTGGGAGTGTGTGTACCAGGGAGCGTTAGGTTCACCATCACCACTGTGGGAGTGTGTGTACCAGGGAGCGTTAGGCTCACCATCACCACCATGGGAGTGTGTGTACCAGGGAGGGGTAGGTTCACCATCACCACCGTGGGAGTGTGTGTACCAGGGAGCGTTAGGTTCAGCATCACCACCATGGGAGTGTGTGTACCAGGGAGGTTAGGTTCACCATCACCACCGTGAGTGTGTGCACCAGGGGCAGTGGGTTCACCATCACCACCGTGGGAGTGTGTGTACCAGTTAGCTGGGTTCACCACCGTGGGAGTGTGTGTACCAGGGAGCATTATGTTCACCATCAACACCATGGGAGTGTGTGTAAGAGGGAGCATTAGGTTCACCATCACCACCGTGAGAGTGTGTGCACCAGAGAGCCTTAGGTTCACCATCACCACCGTGGGAGTGTGTGTACCAGGGAGCGTTAGGTTCACCGTCACCACCGTGGGAGTGTATGTACCAGGGAGGGTTAGGTTCACCATCACCACCGTGAGAGTGTGTGTACCAGGGAGGGTTAGGTTCACCATCACCACCGTGGGAGTGTGTGTACCAGGGAGCGTTAGGTTCACCATCACCACCGTGGGAGTGTGTGTACCAGGGAGCGTTAGGTTCACCATCACCACCGTGGGACTGTGTGTACCATGGAGCGTTAGGTTCACCATCACCGCCTTGGGAGTGTGTATACCAGTGAGGGTTAGGTTCACCATCACCACCGTGGGAGTGTGTGTACCAGGGAGCATTATGTTCACCATCTACACCATAGGAGTGTGTGTAAGAGGGAGCATTAGGTTCACCATCACCACCGTGAGAGTGTGTGCACCAGGGATAGTTACGTTCATCATCACCACCATGGGAGTGTGTGTACCAGGCAGCGTTAGGTTCACCATCACCACCGTGGGGGTGTGTGTACCAGGGAGCGTTAGGTTCACCATTACCACCGTAGGAGTGTGTGTACCAGGGAGCGTTAGGTTCACCATCACCACCTTGGGAGTGTGTGTACCAGGGAGGGTTAGGTTCACCATCACTACCGTGGGAGTGTGTGTACCAGGGAGCATTAGGTTCACCACCGTGGGAGTGTGTGTACCACGGAGTGTTAGGTTCACCGCCGTGGATGTGTGTGTGCCAGGGAGCGTTAGGTTTACCATCACCACCGTGGGAGTGTGTGTACCAGGGAGCGTTAGGTTCACCTTCACCACCGTGGGAGTGTGTGTACCATTGAGCGTTAGGTTCACCATCACCACCGTGGGAGTGTGTACCAGGGAGCATTAGGTTCACCATCACCACTGTGGGTGTGTGTGTACCAGGGAGCGTTAGGTTCACCATCACCAACGTGGGAGTTTGTGTACCAGGGAGCGTTAGGGTCACCATCACCATCGTGGGAGTGTGTGTACCAGGGAGCTTTAGGTTCACCGCAGTGGGAGTGTGTGTACCAGGGAGCGTTAGGTTCACCGCAGTAGGAGTGTGTGTACCAGGGAGCGTTAGGTTCACCGTGTGCCAGGGAGCATTGGGTTCACCATCACCACCGTGAGGTGTGTGTGCCAGGGGAGCGTTAGGTTCACCTTCACCACCGTGGGAGTGTGTGTATCTGGGAATGTTAGGTTCACCATCACCACCGTGGAGTGTGTGTGTACCAGGGGCGATTAGGTTCACCACAGTGGGAGTGTGTGTACCAGGGGCATTAGGTTCACCATCACCATCGTGGGAGTGTGTGTTCCTGGGAGCGTTAGGTTCACCGCCGTGTGAGTGTGTATCAGGGGGCGTTAGGTTCACCGCACCACCGTGGGAGTGTGTGTATCTGGAATGTTAGGTTCTACATCACCACCGTGGAGTGTGTGTGCCAGGGAGCGTTAGGTTCACCGCAGTGGGGTGTGTGTACCAGGGGAGCATTAGGTTCACCATCACCATCGTGGGAGTGTGTGTACCAGGGAGCATTAGGTTCACCGCCGTGTGAGTGTGTGTATCAGGGAGCGTTAGGTTCATCATCACCACCGTGGGAGTGTGTGTACCAGGGAGTGTTAGGTTCACCGCCGTGGGAGTGTGTGTACCAGGGAGCATTAGGTTCACCATCACCACCCTGAGAGTGTGTGTACCAGGGAGCGTTAGTTTCACCTTCACCACCGTGGGAGTGTGTGTATCTGGGAGCGTTAGGTTCACCATCACCACCGTGGGAGTGTGTGTACCTGGGAGCGTTAGGTTCACCATCACCACCGTGGGAGTGAGTGTGTGCGAGGAGCGTTAGGTTCACCATCACCACCGTGGGGAGTGTGTGTACCGGGGCGTTAGGTTCACCATCACCACCGTGGGAGTGTGTACCAGGGGCGTTAGGTTCACCATCACCGTGGAGTGTGTACCAGGGGCGTTAGGTTGCGATCACCACCGTGTGGGTGTGTACCAGGAAGCGTTATGTTCACCATCACCACCGTGAGGTGTGTGTGTACCAGGGAGAGTTAGGTTCACCATCACCACCGTGGGAGTGTGTGTACCAGGGAGTGTTAGGTTCACCATCGTGGGTGCCTGTGTGCCATGGAGCGTTAGGTTCACCATCACCACCGTTGGAGTGTGTGTACCAGGGAGTGTTATGTTCACCATCGTGGGTGTCTGTGTGCCAGGGAGCGTTAGGTTTACCATCACCACCCTGGGAGTGTGTGTACCAGGGAGCGTTAGGTGCACGGACACCACCGTGGGAGTGTGTGTCCCAGGGAGCGTTAGGTTCACCATCACCACCGTGGGATTGTGTGTACCAGGGAGCATTAGGTTCACCATCACCACCGTGGGAGTGTGTGTACCAGTTAGCATTAGGTTCACCACCGTGGGAGTGTGTGTACCAGGGAGCATTATGTTCACCATCAACACCATGGGAGTGTGTGTAAGAGGGAGCATTAGTTTCACCATCACCACCGTGAGAGTGTGTGCACCAGGCAGCGTTAGGTTCACCATCATCACCGTGGGAGTGTGTGTACCAGGGAGCGTTAGGTTCACCATCATCACCGTGGGGTGTATTGTACCAGGGGCGTTAGGTTCACCTTCACCACCCAAGTAGGTGTGTGTACCAGGGCGTTAGGTTCACCATCACCACCGTGGAGTGTGTCCCAGGGGCGTTGGGTTCTGCCATCAGCACCCAAGTGGGGTGTTATTGTGCCAGGGTCGTTGGTTCTCATCACCATGGGAGTGTGTGTAAGAGGGAGCATTAGGTTCACCATCACCACCGTGAGAGTGTGTGCACCAGTGAGGGTTAGGTTCACCATCACCACATGGGAGTGTGTGTACCAGGGAGCATTATGTTCACCATCTACACCATGGGAGTGTGGGTAAGAGGGAGCATTAGGTTCACCATCACCACCGTGAGAGTGTGTGCACCAGGGATAGTTACGTTCATCATCACCACCGTGGGAGTGTGTGTACCAGGGAGCGTTAGGTTCACCATCACCACCGTGGGGGTGTGTGTACCAGGGAGCGTTAGGTTCACCATTACCACCGTAGGAGTGTGTGTACCAGGGAGCGTTAGGTTCACCATCACCACCATGGGAGTGTGTGTACCAGGGAGGGTTAGGTTCACCATCACTACCGTGGGAGTGTGTGTACCAGGGAGCATTAGGTTCACAACCGTGGGATTGTGTGTACCAGGGAGCGTTAGGTTCACCATCACCACCGTGGGAGTGTGTGTACCAGGGAGTGTTAGGTTCACCGCCGTGGATGTGTGTGTGCCAGGGAGCATTAGGTTCACCATCACCACCGCTGGAGTGTGTGTACCAGGGAGTGTTAGGTTCACCATCGTGGGTGTCTGTGTGCCAGGGAGCGTTAGGTTTACCATCACCACCGTGGGAGTGTGTGTACCAGGAAGCGTTAGGTGCACGGTCACCACCGTGGAAGTGTGTGTACCATTGAGTGTTAGGTTCACCTTCACCACCGTGGGAGTGTGTGTCCCAGGGAGCGTTAGGTTCACCATCACCACCGTGGGAGTGTGTGTACCAGGGAGCGTTAGGTTCACCATCACCACCTTGGGAGTGTGTGTGCCAGTGAGGGTTAGGTTCACCATCACCACCGTGGGAGTGTGTGTACCAGGGAGCATTATGTTCACCATCTACACCATGGGAGTGTGGGTAAGAGGGAGCGATGGGTTCACCATCACTTACACCCGTGGGGGTGTGTTCCAGGGAGCGTTAGGTTCACCATCACCACTGTGGGTGTGTGTGTTCCAGGGAGCGTTAGGTTCACCATCACCAACGTGGGAGTGTGTGTACCAGGGTGCGTTAGGGTCACCATCACCATCGTGGGAGTGTGTGTACTAGGGAGCGTTATGTTCACTGCAGTGGGAGTGTGTGTACCAGGGAGCGTTAGGTTCACCATCATCACCGTGGGAGTGTGTGTACCAGGGAGTGTTAGGTTCACCGCCGAGGGAGTGTGTGTACCAGGGAGCATTAGGTTCACCATCACCACCGTGAGAGTGTGTGTACCAGGGAGCATTAGGGTCACCATCACAATCGTGAGAGTGTGTGTACCAGGGAGCGTAAGGTTCACCGCAGTGGGAGTGTGTGTATCTGGGAATGTTAGGTTCACCATCACCACCGTGGGAGTGTGTGTACCAGGGAGCGTTAGGTTCACCATCAGCACCGTGGGAGTGTGTGTACCAGGGAGCGTTAGGGTCACCATCACCATCGTGGGAGTGTGTGAACCAGGGAGCGTTAGGTTCACCGCAGTGGGAGTGTGTGTACCAGGGAGAATTAGGTTCACCATCACCATCGTGGGAGTGTGTGAACCAGGGAGCGTTAGGTTCACCGCCGTGTGAGTGTGTGTATCAGGGAGCGTTAGGTTCACCATCACCACCGTAGGAGTGTGTTTACCATGGAGCGTTAGGTTCACCGCCGTGGTGTGTGTACCAGGGAGCATTAGGTTCACCATCACCACCCTGAGAGTGTGTGTACCAGGGAGCGTTAGTTTCACCTTCACCACCGTGGGAGTGTGTGTATCTGGGAGCATTAGGTTCACCATCACCACCGTGGGAGTGTGTGTACCAGGGAGCGTTAGGTTCACCATCACCACCGTGGTGAGTGTGTGTACCAGGGAGCGGTGGGTTCTGCTCACCACCGTGGGGAGTGTGTGTACCAGGGGCGTTAGGTTCCTCTATCACCGTGGGAGTGTGTGTACCAGGGGCGTTGGGTTCACCATCACCACCGTGGGAGTGTGTGTACCAGGGAGCGTTAGGTTCACGATCACCACCGTGTGGGTGTGTACCAGGAAGCGTTATGTTCACCATCACCACCGTGGGAGTGTGTGTACCAGGGAGAGTTAGGTTCACCATCACCACCGTGGGAGTGTGTGTACCAGGGAGTGTTAGGTTCACCATCGTGGGTGCCTGTGTGCCATGGAGCGTTAGGTTCACCATCACCACCTTGAGAGTGTGTGTACCATGGAGCGTTAGGTTCACCTTCACCACCGTGGGAGTGTGTGTACCAGATAGCGTTAGGTTCACCATCACCACCGTAGGAGTGTCTGTACCAGGTTGGGTTAGGATCACCATAACCACCGTGGGAGTGTGTGTATACCAGGGAGCGTTAGGTTCACCGCCGTGTGAGTGTGTGTACCAGGGAGCGTAAGGTTCACCATAACCACCGTGGGAGTGTGTGTACCAGGGGAGCGTTAGGTTCACCGCCAGTGTGAGTGTGTGTACCAGGGGCCCACATGCAGGTTCACCACATAACCACCGTGAAGTGTGTGTGTACCCCAGGGAGCGTTAGGTTCACCATCACCACCGTGGGAGTGTGTGTACCAGATAGCGTTAGGTTCACCATCACCACCGTAGGAGTGTCTGTACCAGGTTGGGTTAGGATCACCATAACCACCGTGGGAGTGTTTGTGTACCAGGGAGCGTTAGGTTCACCGCCATGTGAGTGTGTGTACCAGGGAGCGTAAGGTTCACCATAACCACCGTGGGAGTGTGTGTGTACCAGGGAGCGTTAGGTTCACCGCCGTGTGAGTGTGTGTACCGTGGGTTCACCATAACACCATGGGAGTGTGTGTGCCAGATGACGTTAGGTTCCTGTCACCACCGTGGAGTGTGTGTGCCAGGGTTGGGTTGGGATGCATCACCACCGTGGGAGTGTGTGTGTACCAGGGAGCGTTAGGTTCACTGCCGTGTGAGTGTGTGTACCAGGGAGCGTAAGGTTCACCATAACCACCGTGGGAGTGTGTGTACCAGATAGCGTTAGGTTCACCATCACCACCGTGGGAGTGTGTGTACCAGACAGCGTTAGGTTCACCATCACCACCAGTGTGTACCAGGTTGGGTTAGGATCACCATCACCACCGTGGGAGTGTGTGTACCAGATAGCGATAGGTTCACCATCACCACCGTGGGAGTGTGTGTACCAGACAGCGTTAGGTTCACCATCACAACCGTAGGAGTGTCTGTACCAGGTTGGGTTAGGATCACCATCACCACCGTGGGAGTGTGTGTGTACCAGGGAGCGTTAGGTTCTCCGCCGTGTGAGTGTGTGTACCAGGGAGCGTAAGGTTCACCATAACCACCGTGGGAGTGTGTGTACCACGGAGCGTTAGGTTCACCATCACCACCGTGGGAGTGTGTGTACCAGGGAATGTTAGATTCACCATCACCACCGTGGGAGTGTGTGTACCAGGGAGAGTTAGGTTCACCATCACCACCTTGGGAGTGTGTGTACCAGGGAGGGTTAGGTTCACCATCACTACCGTGGGAGTGTGTGTACCAGGGAGCATTAGGTTCACCACCGTGAGATTGTGTGTACCAGGGAGCGTTAGGTTCACCATAACCACCGTGGGAGTGTGCGTACCAGGGAGTGTTAGGTTCTCCGCCGTGGATGTGTGTGTGCCAGGGGGCATTAGGTTCACCATCACCACCGTTGGAGTGTGTGTACCAGGGAGTGTTAGGTTCACCATCTTGGGTGTCTGTGTGCCAGGGAGCGTTAGGTTTACCATCACCACCGTGGGAGTGTGTGTACCAGGGAGCGTTAGGTGCACGGTCACCACCGTGGGAGTGTGTGTACCATTGAGCGTTAGGTTCACCTTCACCACCGTGGGAGTGTGTGTGTTCCAGGGAGCGTTAGGTTCACATTCACCACCGTGGGAGTGTGTGTACCAGGGAGCGTTAGGATCACCATCACCACCGTGGGAGTGTGTACCAGGGAGCATTAGGTTCACCATCACCACTGTGGGTGTGTGTGTACCAGGGAGCGTTAGGTTCACCATCACCAACGTGGGAGTGTGTGTATCAGGGAGCGTTAGGGTCACCATCACCATCGTGGGAGTGTGTGTACCAGGGAGCGTTAGGTTCACCGCAGTGGGAGTGTGTGTGGGGGCGTGGGTTCACGCCCAGTGGGAGTGTGTGTACCAGGGAGCGTTGGGTTCACCATCACCACCGTGGGGTGTGTGTGTACCAGGGGGTGTTGGGTTCACCGCCGTGGGAGTGTGTGTACCAGGGAGCATTAGGTTCACCATCACCACCGTGAGAGTGTGTGTACCAGGGATCGTTAGGTTCACCTTCACCACCGTGGGAGTGTGTGTATCTGTGAATGTTAGGTTCACCATCACCACCGTGGGAGTGTGTGTACCAGGGAGCGTTAGGTTCACCATCAGCACCGTGGGCGTGTGTGTACCAGGGAGCGTTAAGGTCACCATCACCATCGTGGGAGTGTGTGAACCAGGGAGCGTTAGGTTCACACTTGGTGGTGTATTACCAGGGGCATTAGGGGTTCTGCCATCACCATCATTAAGTGTATGTACTTGAGGGCGTTAGGTTCACCGCCGTGTGAGTGTGTGTGTATCAGGGAGCGTTGGGTTCACCATCACCACCGTAAAGTGTGTTTACCACGGGCGATTAGGTTCTACATCACCACCGAGGGAGTGTGTGTGTCTCCAGGGGGAGCGTTAGGTTCACCATCACCACCCTGGGAGTGTGTGTACCATGGAGCGTTAGGTTCCCCTTCACCACCGTGGGAGTGTGTGTACCAGTGAGTGTTAGGTTCACCATCACCACCGTGGGAGTGTGTGTACCAGGGAGCGTTAGGTTCACCGCCGTGTGAGTGTGTGTACCAGGGAGCGTTAGGTTCACCACCGTGGGAGTGTGTGTACCAGATAGCGTTAGGTTCACCATCACCACCGTAGGAGTGTCTGTACCAGGTTGGGTTAGGATCACCATCACCACTGTGGGAGTGTGTGTGTACCAGGGAGCGTTAGGTTCACCGCCGTGTGAGTGTGTGTACCAGGGAGCGTAAGGTTCACCATAACCACCGTGGGAGTGTGTGTACCACGGAGCGTTAGGTTCACCATCACCACCGTGGGAGTGTGTGTACCAGTGAGTGTTAGGTTCACCATAACCACCGTGGGAGTGTGTGTACCACGGAGCGTTAGGTTCACCATCACCACCGTGGGAGTGTGTGTACCAGGGAATGTTAGATTCACCATCACCACCGTCAGAGTGTGTGTACCCAGGGCGATTAGGTTCACCGCCGTGAGAGTGTTTGTACCGAGGGAGCGTTGGGTTTACCATCACCACATTATGGGGTGTATGTAACAGGGCGCTAGGTTCTGCATCATCGGTGTCTATGAACCAGGGGCGATGGGTTCACCACCGTGGGAGTGTGTGTACCAAGATAGCCGTTGGGTTCACCATCACCACCGTAGGAGTGTACATACCAGGTTGAGTTGGGATCACCATCACCACTGTGGGGTGTGTGTGTACCAGGGAGCAGTGGGTTCACCACCAAGTGGGGAGTGTGTGTGCCAGGGAGCGTTAGGTTCACCATCACCACCGTGGGGTGTGTGTACCGGGAGCGTTGGTTCACCATCACCACCGTGGGGTGTGTGTGCCAGGGGCGATTAGGTTCACCATCACCACCGTGGAGTATGTGTGCCGGGGAGCGTTAATTTCTGCTTACCACCTGAGGTGTATTGTGCCAGGGGGTGTTGGGCTGACCATCACCACCGTGGGGGTGTGTGTGCAGGAGCGTTGGGTTCACCATCACCACCGTGGGGAGTTAGTAGTGTACCAGGGAGCGTTAGGTTCACCATCACCACCGTGGGGTGTGTGTACCAGAGGCGTTGGGTTCTGTCACCACCGTAGGAGTGTCTGTACCAGGTTGGGTTAGGATCACCATCACCACCGTGGGAGTGTGTACCAGGGAGCATTAGGTTCACCATTACCACTGAGGGAGTGTGTGTACCAGGGAGCATTAGGTTCATCACCACCGTGGGAGTGTGTGTACCAGGGAGCGTTAGGGTCACCATCACCATCGTGGAAGTGTGTGTATCAGGGAGCGTTTGGTTCACCGCAGTGGGAGTGTGTACCAGGGAGCGTTAGGTTTACCATCACCACATTGGGAGTGTGTGTACCAGGGAGTGCTAGGTTCACCATCATCGGTGTCTGTGAACCAGGGAGCGTTAGGTTCACCATCACCACCGTGGGAGTGTGTGTACCAGGGAGCGTTAGGTTCACCGTCACAACCATGGGCGTGTGTGTACCAGGGAGCGTTAGGTTCACCATCACCACCGTGGGAGTGTGTGTACCTAGGGAGCGTTAGGTTCACGATCACCACCGTGTGGGTGTGTACCAGGAAGCGTTAGTTCCTGCATCACCACCGTGGGGTGCGTGTACACCAGGAGGTTAGCCGCACATCACCACCGTGGGGAGTGTATTGTACCTTGGAGCTTTTGGTTCACCATCACCACCGTGGAGATTATTATTGTACCAGGGCGTTTGGTTCACCATCACCACCGTGGGAGTGTGTGTACCAGGAAGCGTTAGGTTCACCGCCCTGTGAGTGTGTGCACCAGGGAGTGTAAGGTTCACCATAACCACCGTGGGAGTGTGTGTACCACGGAGCGTTAGGTTCACCATCACCACCGTGGGAGTGTGTGTACCAGGGAATGTTAGATTCACCATCACCACCGTGGGAGTGTGTGTACCAGGTAGCATTAGGTTCACCATCACCACCGTCAGAGTGTGTGTACCAGGGAGAGTTAGGTTCACCGCCGTGAGAGTGTGTGTACCAGGGAGCGTTAGGTTTACCATCACCACATTGGGAGTGTGTGTACCAGGGAGCGCTAGGTTCACCATCATCGGTGTCTGTGAACCAGGGAGCGTTAGGTTCACCATCACTACCGTGGGAGTGTGTGTACCAGGGAGCGTTAGGTTCACCGTCACAACCATGGGCGTATGTGTACCAGGGAGCGTTAGGTTCACCATCACCACCGTGGGAGTGTGTGTACCAGGTAGCGTTAGGTTCACCATCACCACCTTGCGAGTGTGTGTACCAGGGAGCGTTAGGTTCACCAACGTGGGAGTGTGTGTGTACCAGGGAACATTAGGTTCACCACCGTGGGAGTGTGTGTACCAGGGAGCATTATGTTCACCATCAACACCATGGGAGTGTGTGTAAGAGGGAGCATTAGGTTCATCATCACCACCGTGAGAGTGTGTGCACCAGGGAGCATTAGTTCACCATCACCACCGTGGGAGTGTGTGTACCACGGAGCGTTAGGTTCACCATCACCACCGTGGGAGTGTGTGTACCAGGGAATGTTAGATTCACCATCACCACCATGGGAGTGTGTGTACCAGGGAGGGTTAGGTTCACCATCACCTCCGTGGGAGTGTGTGTACCAGGGAGCGTTAGGTTCACCATCACCACCATGGGAGTGTGTGTACCAGGGAGGGTTAGGTTCACCATCACCACCGTGAGAGTGTGTGCACCAGGGAGCATTAGGTTCACCATCACCACCATGGGAGTGTGTCTACCAGTTAGCATTAGGTTCACCACCGTGGGAGTGTGTGTACCAGGGAGCATTATGTTCACCATCAACACCATGGGAGTGTGTGTAAGAGGGAGTATTAGGTTCACCATCACCACCGTGAGAGTGTGTGCACCAGGGAGCGTTAGGTTCACCATCACCACCGTGGGAGTGTGTGTACCAGGGAGTGTTAGGTTCACCGTCACCACCGTGGGAGTGTGTGTACCAGAGAGCGTTAGGTTCACCATCATCACCGTGGGAGTGTATGTACAATGGAGCGTTAGGTTCACCATCACCACCGTGGGAGTGTGTGTACCAGGGAGCGTTAGGTTCACCATCACCACCGTGGGAGTGTGTGTCCCAGGGAGCGTTAGGTTCACCATCACCACCGTGGGAGTGTGTGTACCATGGAGCGTTAGGCTCCCCTTCACCACCGTGGGAGTGTGTGTACCAGTGAGTGTTAGGTTCACCATCACCACCGTGGGAGTGGGTGTACCAGGGAGTGTTAGGTTCACCATCGTGGGTGTCTGTGTGCCATGGAGCGTTAGGTTCACCATCACCACCCTGGGAGTGTGTGTGCCATGGAGCGTTAGGTTCCCCTTCACCACCGTGGGAGTGTGTGTACCAGTGAGTGCTAGGTTCACCATCACCACCGTGGGAGTGTGTGTACCAGGGAGCGTTAGGTTCACCATCACCACCGTGGGAGTGTGTGTACCAGGGAGCGTTAGGTTCACCATCACCACCGTAGGAGTGTCTGTACCAGGGAGTGTTAGGTTCACCGTCACCACCGTGGGAGTATGTGTACCAGGGAGCGTTAGGTCCACCATCACCACCGTGGGGGTGTGTGTACCAGGGAGCGTTAGGTTCACCATTACCACCGTGGGAGTGTGTGTACCAGGGAGCGTTAGGGTTCACCATCACCACCTTGGGAGTGTGTGTACCAGGGATGGTTAGGTTCACCATCACTACCGTGGGGGTGTGTGTACCACGGAGCATTAGGTTCACCACCGTGGGATTGTGTGTACCAGGGAGCGTTAGGTTCACCATCACCACAGTGGGAGTGTGTGTACCAGGGAGTGTTAGGTTCACCGCCGTGGATGTGTGTGTGCCAGGGAGCATTAGGTTCACCATCACCACCGTTGGAGTGTGTGTACCAGGGAGTGTTAGGTTCGCCATCGTGGGTGTCTGTGTGCCAGGGAGCGTTAGGTTCACCATCACCACCGTGGGAGTGTGTGTACCAGGAAGCGTTAGGTTCACCGCCGTGTGAGTGTGTGTACCAGGGAGCGTAAGGTTCACCATCACCACCGTGGGAGTGTGTGTACCAGGGAATATTAGATTCACCATCACTACCGTGGGAGTGTGTTTTCCAGGGAGCGTGGGTTCACCATCTACACCGTCAGGTGTGTGTGCCAGGGAGTGTTAGGTTCACCATCGTGGGTGTCTGTGTACCAGGGGGCGTTAGGTTCACCATCATCACCGAGGAAGTGTGTGCACGAGGGAGCATTAGGTTCACCGTCACCACCATAGGAGTGTGTGTACCATGGAGCGTTAGTTTCACCATCACCACTGGTGGGAGTGTGTGTACCAGGGACCGTTAGGGTCATCTTCACCACCGTGGGAGTGTGTGTACGAGGGAGCGTTAGGTTCACCCTCACCACCGTGAGAGTGTGTGTTCCAGGGAGCATTAGGTTCACCATCGTGGGTGTCTGTGGCTGTATGGGCGTTAGGTTCTACATCACCATCGTGGGTGTCTGTGTACCAGGGAGCGTTAGGTTCACCATCACCACCGTGGGAGTGTGTGTACCAGGAAGCGTTAGGTTCACGATCCCCACCGTGGGAGTGTGTGTAACAGGGAGCTTTAGGTTCACCATCACCACCGTGGGAGTATGTGTACCAGGGAGCGTTAAGTTCACCAACACCACCGTGAGAGCGTGTGTACCAGGGAGTGTTAGGTTCACCATCGTGGGTGTCTGTGTGCCATGGAGCGTTAGGTTCACCATCACCACCCTGGGAGTGTGTGTACCATGGAGCGTTAGGTTCCCCTTCACCACCGTGGGAGTGTGTGTACCAGTGAGTGTTAGGTTCACCATCACCACCGTGGGAGTGTGTGTACCAGGGAGCGTTAGGTTCACCATCACCACCGAGGGAGTGTGTGTACTAGATAGCGTTAGGTTCACCATCACCACCGTAGGAGTGTCTGTACCAGGTTGGGTTAGGATCACCATCACCACCGTGGGAGTGTGTGTACCATAGAGCGTTAGGTTCACCATCACCACCATGGGAGTGTGTGTACCAGGGAATGTTAGATTCACATCACCACCGTGGGAGTGTGTGTACCAGGGAGAGTTAGGTTCACCATCACCACCGTGGAAGTGTGTATCAGGGAGCAGTAGGTTCACCATCACCACTGTGGGAGTGTGTGTACCAGGGAGCGTTAGGTTCATCACCACCGTGGGAGTGTGTGTACCAGGGAGCGTTAGGGTCACCATCACCATCGTGGGAGTGTGTGTATCAGGGAGCGTTAGGTTCACCGCAGTGGGAGTGTGTACCAGGGAGCGTTAGGTTTACCATCACCACATTGGGAGTGTGTGTACCAGGCAGTGCTAGGTTCACCATCATCGATGTCTGTGAACCAGGGAGCGTTAGGATCACCATCACCACCGTTGGAGTGTGTGTACCAGGGAGCGTTAGGTTCACCGTCACAACCATGGGCGTGTGTGTACCAGGGAGCGTTAGGTTCACCATCACCACCGTGGGAGTGTGTGTACCAGGGAGCGTTAGGTTCACGATCACCACCGCGTGGGTGTGTACCAGGAAGCGTTAGTTTCACCATCACCACCGTGGGAGTGCGTGTACCAGGGAGGGTTAGCTTCACCATCACCACCGTGGGAGTGTGTGTACCTTGGAGCGTTTGGTTCACCATCCTGCCACAGGCGTCAGGAAGTGTGTGTGCCAGGGGCGTTGGGTTCACCATCTGCAGGAGTGTGTGCCAGGAAGCGTTAGGTTCACCGCCCTGTGAGTGTGTGTACCAGGGAACGTAAGGTTCACCATATCCACCGTGGGAGTGTGTGTACCACGGAGCGTTAGGTTCACCATCACCACCGTGGGAGTGTGTGTACCAGGGAATGTTAGATTCACCATCACCACCTTGGGAGTGTGTGTACCAGGGAGCATTAGGTTCACCATCACCACCGTCAAAGTGTGTGTACCAGGGAGCGTTAGGTTCACCGCCGTGAGAGTGTGTGTACCAGGGAGCGTTAGGTTTACCATCACCACATTGGGAGTGTGTGTACCAGGGAGCGTTAGGTTCACCGTTACAACCATGGGCGTATGTGTACTAGGGAGCGTTAGGTTCACCATCACCACCGTGGGAGTGTGTGTACCAGGTAGCGTTAGGTTCACCATCACCACCTTGCGAGTGTGTGTACCAGGGAGCGTGAGGTTCACCAACGTGGGAGTGTGTGGGTACCAGGGAGCATTAGGTTCACCACCGTGGGAGTGTGTGTACTAGGGAGCATTATGTTCACCATCAACACCATGGGAGTGTGTGTAAGAGGGAGCATTAGGTTCACCATCACCACCGTGAGAATGTGTGCACCAGGGAGCATTAGTTCACCATCACCACCGTGGGAGTGTGTGTACCAGGGAGCGTTAGGTTCACCATCACCACTGTGGGAGTGTGTGTACCAGGGAGCGTTAGGCTCACCATCACCACCATGGGAGTGTGTGTACCAGGGAGGGGTAGGTTCACCATCACCACCGTGGGAGTGTGTGTACCAGGGAGCGTTAGGTTCACCATCACCACCTTGGGAGTGTGTGTACCAGGGAGGGTTAGGTTCACCATCACCACCGTGGGAGTGTGTTTACCAGGGAGCGTTAGGTTCACCACCGTGGGAGTGTGTGTGTACCAGGGAGCATTAGGTTCACCACCGTGGAAGTGTGTGTACCAGGAATCATTATGTTCACCATCAACACCATGGGAGTGTGTGTAAGAGGGAGCATTATGTTCACCATCACCACCGTGAGAGTGTGTGCACCAGGGAGCGTTAGGTTCACCATCACCACCGTGGGAGTGTGTGTACAAGGGAGTGTTAAGTTCACCTTCGTATGTGTCTGTGTATCAGGGAGCGTTAGGTTCACCATCACCACCGTGGTAGTGTGTGTACCAGGGAGTGTTAGGTTCACCATCACCACCGTGGGAGTGTGTCATGCCCAGGGGCGTTAGGTTCTTATGCCACCGTGGAGTGTGTGTCCCCAGGAGCGTTAGGTTCACCATCACCACCGTGGGAGTGTGTGTACCAGGGAGCGTTAGGTTCACCATCACCACCGTGGGACTGTGTGTACCATGGAGCGTTAGGTTCACCATCACCGCCTTGGGAGTGTGTATACCAGTGAGGGTTAGGTTCACCATCACCACCGTGGGAGTGTGTGTACCAGGGAGCATTATGTTCACCATCTACACCATAGGAGTGTGTGTAAGAGGGAGCATTAGGTTCACCATCACCACCGTGAGAGTGTGTGCACCAGGGATAGTTACGTTCATCATCACCACCATGGGAGTGTGTGTACCAGGCAGCGTTAGGTTCACCATCACCACCGTGGGGGTGTGTGTACCAGGGAGCGTTAGGTTCACCATTACCACCGTAGGAGTGTGTGTACCAGGGAGCGTTAGGTTCACCATCACCACCTTGGGAGTGTGTGTACCAGGGAGGGTTAGGTTCACCATCACTACCGTGGGAGTGTGTGTACCAGGGAGCATTAGGTTCACCACCGTGGGAGTGTGTGTACCACGGAGTGTTAGGTTCACCGCCGTGGATGTGTGTGTGCCAGGGAGCGTTAGGTTTACCATCACCACCGTGGGAGTGTGTGTACCAGGGAGCGTTAGGTTCACCTTCACCACCGTGGGAGTGTGTGTACCATTGAGCGTTAGGTTCACCATCACCACCGTGGGAGTGTGTACCAGGGAGCATTAGGTTCACCATCACCACTGTGGGTGTGTGGCTGCCAGGAGAGCGTTGGTCACCATCACCAACGTGGGAGTGTGTGTGCCAGGGCGTTAGGGTCACCGGCACCATCGTGGGGTGTGTGTACCAGGGGCGTTAGGTTCACGCAGTGGTGTGTGTGCCAGGGGGCGTTGGGTTCTGCATCACCACCGTGGGGAGTGTGTGCCAGGGAGCGTTAGGTTCACCATCACCACCGTGGGAGTGTGTGTACCAGGGAGCGTTAGGTTCACCGTCACCACCGTGGGAGTGTGTGTACTATGGAGCATTAGGTTCACCTTCACCACCGTGGGAGTGTGTGTACCAGGGAGCGTTAGGTTCACCATCACCACCGTGGGAGTGTGTGTACCAGATAGCGTTAGGTTCACCATCACCACCGTGGGAGTGTGTGTACCAGATTGCGTTAGGATCACCATCACCCGTGTGGAAGTGTGTGTGTACCAGGGAGCGTTAGGTTCACCGCCGTGTGAGTGTGTGTACGAGGGAGCGTTAGGTTCACCATCACCACCGTGGGGTGTGTGTCTGGGGAATGTTGGGTTCACCATCACCACCCGTGGGAGTGTGTGTGTGTGCCGGGGGCGTTAGGTTCACCGCAGTGGGGAGTGTGTGTGTGCCAGGGCATTGGTTCTGTCACCATCGTGGGAGTGTGTGTACCAGGGAGCATTAGGTTCACCGCCGTGTGAGTGTGTGTATCAGGGAGCGTTAGGTTCATCATCACCACCGTGGGAGTGTGTGTACCAGGGAGTGTTAGGTTCACCGCCGTGGGAGTGTGTGTACCAGGGAGCATTAGGTTCACCATCACCACCCTGAGAGTGTGTGTACCAGGGAGCGTTAGTTTCACCTTCACCACCGTGGGAGTGTGTGTATCTGGGAGCGTTAGGTTCACCATCACCACCGTGGGAGTGTGTGTACCTGGGAGCGTTAGGTTCACCATCACCACCGTGGGAGTGAGTGAACCAGGGAGCGTTGGTTCACCATCACCACTTTG